>NC_066583.1:641641500-641724000 GCF_024323335.1 Lathyrus oleraceus
TATATTCATGTTGGAGTCCACTCAAGAAAGCTCTATCTAACTGACATAACAAAAGATATTAATAAACTATAGGCCTGCATTTCTTAAGATTCCTTTTGGTATTTTATAAAAATTGTTTAAAGATTTCTGCTAAATACATGAAGATTTTATCTTAATGTGTTACAAACAAGATATGCTATTATTATCATGAATCATGAATCATGATTATCAATTTGGACTTATGTTGTTTCTCATATCACATGTATAAACAAACAAAACTTTTCTTCAAAGTGGGGTTTCAGCTGCAAAGTTTAGTGGCAACTAAGAAATCATAAGAGAGGGAAGTTACACTGAAAAGTTTGCATACTTTTTCTTGTCAATTCTTATTTTAAATCAATCATCAATTACTTTATTTTATACGAATCGAAACGATAAGGGCTGAATCTACTGTAACTAAAAAAGTCTTAAAATCAATTCTTAAGTGATTTCATTATGTACAAAAGTTTTAAAAAGTTGGTTTTGAGGTTAATGGGTATCTATCGATCAACAAGAAATTCATAAACAAATGATTGCGAAAAGATTTTTTTTTTTTACAAACTATGGTTATTCTTTTTTTTCTTTCTACATTTTGAGTAATATTCTTCGGTGGTTGTTGTTGTTGTGGTTTGCTTTATTTTATGGGCACTGTCCACAAAAACAAGCATAGATTCTCTCTTTGAGATCTCTCTCCTAGCTGTGCGGTTTAGGAATGGATGATTGTGCTCTGTCTCCTCTGCTTTGATTCTCTCTACTCATAAAGGTTTCTTGCTTTTGTCTTTGTCTCTCTCTCCTTTTCATTGATACCATTCTAGGCTATTGCAGCTGCACACTATAAACGGTACACTCACTATACTTACATGGCAATGCATATTCACACGTTTTATTCCATCTCCACTATACTCTTTACGGTATAAAAGGGTCATCACCATTCTGCATTTTTCTTCATTACAGTTGCAGTACTAGTAGCTGGACCTTCTTTCAACCAGCAAAATGAGTCATGCACATTCTCATACCGGTTCCGGTTTGTTCTTTTTGCAACTTGCATGAATTTTAGTTTATAGATTGTTATCAAGTCACGGTGAGTTTGACAGAATCACGATGACACTTGGTTTTGTTGAAGTTTTTGAGTGCAACTTTTGCTAAAATCGTGATCTGTCAAACTCGTTGTGAATCCAAATATTATCAATGCTTTTGCGTTATGTTTTGACATTTGTCAGCTATCTTCAAACTTAGCATGTTATTGAGTAGTAGTAGCGTTTTTCTTGTTTACAATTGCAGGTAGTAGAACTACTCGACGAGCTTTCGAGTTCGGGAAGACACATGTCGTGAGGCCTAAGGGAAAACACCAAGCTACTATAGTTTGGTTGCATGGACTTGGTGATAATGGTTTGAGGTATGAATGTCATCGCTGTTATGTATTCTGCTTTTCCTTTGTGGATCATATCATTTCTTTTACAACAGTAATTCAGTTCAAAAGTAAAAAGTTACGGGAAAAAACGCAAACAGAAAACACGATATTTGTTCTTTCTACCTTGTCTAACCTTAATGCTTCATTCTTTTGTTTCAAGTACACAATCCGTATACGAAAAATGAAACTTTTAACGGAAAATATGTGAAGTTCTTTCTGGTTATATTCCTAATGAATGTTCTAAGTACTGCAGTTCTTTCTGGTTAGATTCTACATGGAATATATTCTGCATAAGAAAGTTGTGATTATAATTCTTGGTTTAGAAGAGTATATACTAAATTCTCTACCTATATCAATATTGACAGAAGAATATATTACTATATGAATAGAAGCTATCATGTAATAGAAATATTCTGATTTTGTATTTTGTTTTTATCTGCAGCTCATCTCAATTGTTGGAATCACTTCCACTTCCAAATGTGAGAATACTTCTCTATGTTAATATTCTCACTCCATAACTACAATAATTTGACTACTCATGTGTTCTTTAATGTGATGATTTTGTATGATATGATACAGATTAAATGGATTTGTCCTACTGCTCCTACCCGTCCCGTGGCGATACTCGGCGGTTTTCCCTGCACTGCATGTAATATTTTTAAAATAAAAAAAATAACTTTTTTCACCCTCTTTGTTAATTGAATTAGAGCATTAAACAAGTGTGATTAACTTGGTGATTGAATATTAATCTGCAGGGTTTGATGTGGGAGAACTTTCAGAAGATGGTCCTGATGATTGGGAAGGTTTAGATGCTTCAGCAGCACATATTGCTAACTTGCTGTCAACAGAGCCAGCTGATGGTACTTTTCAAAGCTTTCATTGAATCAATAATAACATAATACATTTACGTAAGAGTTAGCTCGTTAGTGAAGACTTTGAGATTTGAGAGTGTGCTCCTCTTAAGGTCTCAGGTTCAAATCCTGCTATATGCTAACAATTTTTGTGTTAGGTCAATCTATACAGAGCTTTGCTCTGACTTTAAATGGGACCCCCGAATTAATAGATTTTAGGGTCAGGGTCAGATACCGAATTTTCAAAACAAAAAAATTTATATTATTTTTTGGACCTTAATTAAAGTTGGAATCTTGAATTAATGTTATTTGACTATTATATGGCAGTGAAAGTTGGTATTGGAGGGTTCAGCATGGGTGCAGCAATAGCATTATACTCTTCAACTTGTTATGCCATGGGAAGGTATGGAAATGGCATCCCATATCCTGTCTGTTTAAGAGCAGTTGTTGGACTCAGTGGTTGGCTTCCAGGATCAAGGTATCATCATATACTGATAATAACTTTAAAACATGTATTATTTTTCTCATCAGTTTCACTATAATTATAATCATTTCTCCATTGGGTTGGAACCTGCTATCTTGTAGGAGCTTAGGGAGCAAGATAGAAGTTTCACACGAATCACGAAGGCGAGCTGCTTCGTTACCGATTTTACTATGCCATGGAATCAGTACGTATCTAAAAATCTAAATGCTGGTGTAACTAATTCACGAAGTTTTCAATTCAACCGTCTGATCTCAAAATAACGACAGAGAATTCATTTTGTAGGTGATGATGTAGTACACTGCAAGTATGGAGAGAAATCTGCACAATCCTTAAGCTCTGCCGGGTTTCGATATATAGCATTCAAATCCTATGAAGGGTAAGATGAAATCAATCATCAATATTAATGAAACAAGTGTTAAATATTAGAACAGTTTTTCAGAGTTTGTTGTGATGAATGCAGGCTTGGTCATTACACAGTTCCAAGAGAGATGGATGAGGTTTCCACCTGGCTTAGTTCAAGGTTGGGACTTGAAGGATTCTCATCTTAAAATGACAAAACTAGTAGTATTAAAATATGAACGAATCAGTGAATGTTTGTAGAATAACAGGGGAGGTGGGATAATATAAATAGGAGATTTAATTTTCAGGGTCCCTTTTTGTCATGTTGGTGAGCAATAAAGATATATGAATGTGTTTACTAAGCATTTTTCTCTTTATTATTGTAGAATCTAGGTGCTTGATCAGTAGTATTATTGGAGAGATTTAGTTTTGTTTTTATTAGCATTGTGATTGTAACAAAACAGGGATCTTGGACTCCTTGTTTTTCAATTTCAATAAACTTTCTTTTTGGAGTGAATTATAAAACTTAATGTAATCAAAGATAATGCTTTTGATTTCAAGAAGAAAATTTAATTTAGAAACTATATACAGCAAAACACTTGCCACTGAATTATTTTCCCTGCCTTGTTACCAAAAATCTGTAATACAATGCTCTTGTCACATTATTCTAACACAGGATGAATGGAAAGTTCAGCCTTAACTATAATTTCATATACAGCAAAATAAACAATAAAGCAAAGTGCACGCGCACACGAAATTTGTATATCACAATAAAAAAAATCGTCGAATAACTTATTACTATCCAGAAAATCTGATATAAAGACATAACATAATGTAATCTTTTCAGCAAAAGAAACAGATTGCGTCGAACAAGTCGGTCTAAACTACCTCTCTCTTTTTAAAATTCCATCGCCTTAGTTGTGATTTTACTGCTTGGACACAATATCCTTAAGCTTTTCCTTCAATTCACCAGTCTACAAGAATGGGAAATATTGTTAAACAGGAGAGTAGAAAATAAAAAATGATCAATTGTTGAAATGGGAATGGACCTGGTGCATATTAAGAATAATGTCTGATCCACCAACAAACTCTCCCTTAATGAAAATTTGTGGAAATGTTGGCCAGTGACTGCAGAGAAAAAACAAGGGAAAACATCAGAAATGTATATTTGCCTCATTTGTAATTATTAAGCTGTTAAATGGGAAAAGCAATTAAACTTAGCATAACCTGCACTTCTGGTACTAACATACTTTGAGAATCAATAAGATAGAGGACTCATATACCACTTTAATGCAAAGAAAACAAAGTTTGAAAATCATTTTACATAAGCTTCCAAAAACGTGCACGTATATCCAAAACATACAAGGACAAATCTTGGCCAACTAATTTCCAACATACTTAACATGAAAGCATATCAAATCATTGGAGAACAGAAGGTTTAATTAGTGAATAAATGACAGATTAATAACCAGTTCATTAGACATATTGAAATCAATTGTAACAAGTTCACATAGAACAAATTTTGATCTTCAAACTGATGTTTATGGTCTTCAGATTTGTGGCATGACTCTCGTCCACTGGACTTCATAGCCAGTAAAGGGTGTCATAGTTCTAACACATGGAATTCTAAATTGGAAGGTTCCAATGTTTAGACAGGACAACAATTACTTTCAAATTTTAAGATTTATAATTCATAATCTGAATTTAGCTAAAATATTAGGATTTACAAAATGCAATTCGAAAATAATATTGTGTTTCATATCACATATCACTAACTTTAGTTATTATTAATGGCAATAAGTATATATTTTATTTATTTCCTTTAACTGAAACATTTTCATTAACTTCTGGGAATGCTAATTTTGAAAAAGTAAGCTACAGTAAGAGCATTTCCCTGAAGAAGCTAGAGAAATATAACCAGCAAGAACATGTTTACCTGAAGGCTTTTACAGCATTTTTCAGTTCAGGATCCTCCAAAATGTTTCTAGCACTTAAAGGAACATCTACAAAAGCAACAAATAATAATAATTACATTGTATAAATTCTCAGTTTGTCATCCAGTAAAGCTAAATCGTATTCACAACAAATTTCTATTGGCCATAGGTAAATAAAAATAACAAGAAAAAAAATCAACAATTGGAAAAACTCATGTGAAACTTAAAAACATGCTAATGTGCTACATATTCTCGCAAAGGTTATAATATTGATCATCATAATTAAATTTCAAGCCAGCACCTACAGACTACTCTTTCTTCTTGCTTAACAGGATTGCCATTAAAAATTGTGTTAGTTTCCATTTATGTTGCAGAAGATGAAATCAAATAGCAAGGATGAAATTTTTAAAATAATTCCATTCAACATAACTAAACCAAAACATGAGATTACAGAAAAGCAGTAGCTACCATGACATCAGCTGCCTTCAGAAAAATTAATCACCATAATGTTTGATAGAAAAATAAGTTATGTAACACTATATATATCCATTCTGAGTCTACACTCTCAAAATCACATACACACAATTTTCAGAACACGGGGAAAAATAACAATTCTACCATGAGAATACAAGCTCGGAAGATATAATTTCTCGGGTAGCAAAGACGAAGCATGAAAAGTATCATTTACTTACCATATTGTTTTAAAACTTTAACTGCAAGAGAACTAAAACCACACTGAGGAAAATCAGGCACGCCTTTCATGTATAGCATAACAGGATTATCCTTGACATCCTGTACATTATTATGAGTCACAAATTATTTGTCATCAAAATAATAAACCCTTAATAGATTCTTCATGATGATATGAAATTCACCTGCTCAATGATGTTTGACAAAGAAGTGCCAGAATTCTCAAGCTTATTAGCTGGCTTGAAATCGTCGTGTGTGTCGGGATCATTAGACACCTTGGTTGAGTATTTCATTCCATAATAACAGGAACTAGTTAGCTGCAAACACTCAAAGGAAAACAATATCATTACAAAAAGAAAGTGCAATTCACATTATAGAAAACAAACAAATTTTAATCCTTTCGATTATAACACTAAAATTATATCCAGCTCAGTAATCTCGAGATCTTTCTCAACAGTTTTTCTACAAAAAATCATGTTTATATCAGCTCAAAAAAATTTAAAAAAAAAGAGGGATTTCATGATTTGAAAAATAATAGCCGATTGATAGAAAAGCGATTTCAGAACCATTCGTAGAATTCCAATTACATGTAGAACTATTGAACATGCGATTCCTAAGTGATAAATAGAAAAAGCATGAAATGTAAAAATAATAAAATTAGGGTTTGGTTTTAGGGTTAGAAAAGTTACACGTGTAGTGAGAGAGCGAGCTGCGATTCCCTTGAAAAGAATGGCCGCCATGACAGTTTTGTATCAATTCTTTCTGATGTGAGGAATGAGTTCTCTAAATGCAGACAACTTCCAAATAATGTGTTTATCGTCTTTTTCGCAACCAAAGTACTACTAGTTTATTATAATAATAATAACTTTTTATCTTTATTATAAATAAACTCGTTTAATTTTAAAAAATTATTTTATCACTTTTAGTTTTTTTTTTCAAAAGTTTAGTGTTTTTTAACCATCTAGTATTTTTTTGGAACATCTTTTTCACCACTAATATCTGAGTTATTAGATCAACTAGTTTGATTAGTGGATTAGTTCCGTGATTTCAATCTCATACCAATCGCAATGGTAATATTTATAATTAATTAATTATTTTAATGAATAATCAATATTAAATAAAAATAAAATATCTGATATAATAATTAATTACATTTTTAAATAATTTTTAATAATAAAAAATGAAATGTATATCGTGGAACCAAGACCTTTGTCAAGAGACCTAAACTTTGATTTTCTTTAAGGATATTTACTGATAGTTCGTGATCTAGGTCGTAAATCCGAAAAGTGAGACAGTAAAACCGTTGGTTTAGTATATTGTAGTAGTCATTAAGAAAACAACCAATAAGGAGGAGAAGAGAGATAGAGAGTAATTAAGAAAACTAAGAAATAACTAGTTACATAATAGAAAATTGTTTAATAATTTATTTTTTAGTAATTATGTCTCAAATCTTCAAGGCTTTTGAGTGAGTTAGAATGCACTTTAAATAGTAATATTAGTAGTCAAGCCTTAGTTCCTGCTATTTTAAACAATGATAATTTTGAATTAGATTAAAATACTTTTCAAAATCAGGAATTAGAAATTCAAGAAATGGAAAATAGATTAATTAACTGATCAATGCCAGAAATTAAATTAAAAGAAATTTATAAAATGAGCACGTTTAATTTTTATAATAAAAAAAGTATTCATACTACGGAATCTGTTATATCTATATGCAATAAATATGAAACTATTAATTTGTTAAATAGGAAGTTGTTAGAAAATCATGTTAGAGAAGGATATCGTTATATCCATGTAGGATTAATTCAAGTAGCGATAAAGCCTTTACATAAGTTAGGGTTAAACACACATATTCTATTAGTCATTTGTGATCCTCGTATTAAAGATTTTCATAACTCAACTATTGATATAGTTGAGTTTAACCTTAATGGTGGTCCAATTTACTTTAACCATCATCCTAATTACTCTATGAGTTTAACTGATGAATTCAGTAAAAACTCACTTGTCATATATGACCAAGGCCTAAGTGACACATTTAAACATTCAATCCTGGAGTTGTTAACATAGACATTATTAGTATAATCACCTATAAATTTTCTAATGTTAATTACAATTTTAAATCTCTTAAAACTACTCCTAGAAATGAAACGTGTATTATTAAAGTTAATCTTAGCAGATCTAATGTTATGACCCCAAAGATTCTTACTGCTTTTGATATTATTGACAAATCTCTCTGGAATGGATTTTGTAAGATGTGGTTAAATATAAAAAGATTGAAGTCGGGTCTATTAGAGATGTTATTCAGGATATTGATGGATCTGTCGGGATTCGAATGAATAAGAGTCAGTTCTTTCATTACAATCAGTCTAGTAGCATTGGATCGCCATCCAGCGCTAGAAACTCTGTTGATTCAACCATTAGGGTTAATCTTGCAGGAGTAAACTTTTCTCATACAATTCCACGACCTATTTACTCGGAGAGGACTTCTAGGTCATCATCTTCAATTGAGTCTCAAATCTTAGGAGTTATTACCCGAGAAGAACCATTTGTCATTGACAAAGCCTGGATTAGAGTTGGTTTTGAGGTTGAGTATAATTCAGAGAAGAGAAATTGATATGTATCATCTTTCTCTAAATATCATACTCAAATGTATTTACAAAACTTTTATAATTTTTTATAAAATCATGAGGTTAATGTTTATTTCTTTACATGGTTTGAATTTGCTTAGAAGAAGGGATATAAAATCTTTTTGTTGTTAAGATGTACTTAGATGATAATGTTAGAATTAGTAATAAATGGAAGACTGATAAAAAATATATAATAGAATTCATCCATCCACCTTTAGAAGCCATAAAAATTACCCCTTCCAAAGAAAACATAGAAATAAAGGCTTCTCCCTTTAAATTAATTATCAATCCTAGATAACAGGGGAAATATATAAATAATTTGCATAGTCAGATGAATTACTCAAACAAAATACTTCACACTATTGCCCAACAATTAGACATAATAGAAAACTCAGTCCCTCAACCTAAGGATGTTAAAACCTTTAAAAAAGATCATATCCGACATATATATCATTACCATACTCCTTCTATCCAAGAGCTAAAAAGTATGAGTTTAGATCGTGATGCTAACCATAAGATAGAAGAATTTGTTGAAAAATTAAGGACCTTATGGAAAATTCTTTAGGAGGGCTAAATATTTTATCTCGGGAAGAAGAATTTGATAATATGGTGAGTAAATTAGTGGAAGAGCCCCAAGACCTAAAACTCGAAACTACTATCCTAGACCATCATTTGTTGATGTGCAATTTGAAGAAAGAAGTTGTTTTGTTGAAAATAGTTATTTAGGAGAATCCATTGTAGAATGGAACATTAATGGTGCTTCTGAGCAACAAGTGTTAGATACCATGCAAAATATGATTATGGCTGCTACAACTTTTTAACTCAAAGGAAACACAGACAAGCATATTAAAGATATATTAGTTATGGGATTTACAAGGCAATTAAAAGGATGGTGAGATAATCTCCTTAGTCCTGAAGACAAAACCGAAATCAACTTAGCTCTTAAAACAGAATCCAATGAAGCTATTTGTGTTACAAGTCTCTTGTATGCTATTACCAAGTTCTTTGTAGAAGAGCCTTTATAGCTCCAACAAAGAGCAACAGACCAATTATTAAATTTGTATTGTCCAACCATGTCTGATTATAGGTGGTATAGAGACAAGTTTCTTTATAAATTGTGTCTTAGGTCAGATGTTGTTGCTGATTATTAGAAAGAAAGATTTATTAGTGGTTTACCCATATTATTTGCTGAGAAGGTTAAGAAAAATATTAAACAAAATTTTAATGGAATTATTCCTTATCAGTCCTTAATTATGGGTGAATTATCTAATTATGTTATTGAAACTGGTATACAAATCTATACTGATTACAAACTTTAAAATAAGATTAAAAATGAAAAAATGAGTAATAGGAGCGAAATGGATTCATTCTGCGAACAATATGAAACTACTCCTTTAAGAGCTCCTAGTAACCCTAAGAATAAAAAGGATGTTATTAAAAGTAAGAAAAACTTTCGTTACCATAAGAAACAACCTTAAAAGATAACTCTGACTTTTATAAAGCTCCTCATAAGAAAAATTATGGTAAGAAACCTTACAGAAAACCCTATATGCTAAATCCAAAACCTAAAGACAAAGATGTCAAATATTATAAATGTGGTCATTTTGGTCATTATGCTAATAAATGTAAGATGCAAGAGAAAATTAATCAATTAGCAAATTTAGATATTTCAGAGGAGATAAAAGAAAGTTCAATATCTACATTAAAAAATATCTTGCTAAATTCTGAAGAAGAAGAAGACGGCTCTTCATCTTATGAAGAAATTTGTCAAATTAATAATTCTAAGGAGTCATATTCTGATTCTGATGAATGTTTAGGAATAGACTTTTGTAATTTTAATAGTTTTAATAAAAGAATTAATGTTCTCACTAATCATCAAGCTAATATCCTAATAGGAATATTATATAAGATGGAAGAATCTGAAAGTAAGAATGTTTTCATGAGACAAATTAAAAACATTATTGACGAAAATGATATTTGTAAAAAAACATGTTAACATAATAGAATTTAAAGATGTTATGAACTTATTTAAAAAACTAGTTGAGAAAACTGTTTCTGTTAATGACTTACAATAAGAAATTAAGAATTTAAAAAATGAAATTCAAACTCTAGAAACCCGGGATGATGAGATAGAACTTAAACTTTTAGAATTACAAGGTCACATGATTATTCAAAATCAACATAGGTTAGCTTTTTATAGTAAGAATCATGAGAAAACTAATGAAGAAGTTATTATTTCAACCAATGAAGATCTTTATATCAATAAAATAGAAAAGATGATATCTAAAAAATGGTAGAGTAAAATAAATCTCATTATTAAAGATAAATTTTTTGAACTACATGTTTTAATAGACCCAGGGACAGATTTAAACAGCATTCAAGAAGGGTTAATCCCAACCCAATATTATGAGAAAACTAAAGAATCCTTACGATGAGCTAATGGTAACAGATTACATGTGTCATATAAATTATTCAACGCTAAGATCTGTAAAGATCAAATCTGTTATAAAACTTCTTTTCTTCTAGTTAAAAACATTCAAGAAACTATTATTCTAGGAACCCCTTTCTAGACTTTACTTTATCCTTTTATCATTGATAACCAAGCTATAACTACTAATGCTTTAGGTCGTGAAGTTAAGTTTGAATTTTTAGACCAACCTAGGATTAGAGATTTTAACTTTGTCCAGAGTAAAGATATATCTTTTATTAATATTACTAATAATGAAAGAAAATATATTAATTTCATAAACAAAGAAATACATTTTAAAAGGATAGAAGAACAATTGCAATTTTCCCGTGTTCAAGAAAAAATTAAAATTATGAAAAATAAGTTTACTAAAGATCTTTGTTCAGCCTAATGAGTCTTACTTTAAAGAAAAAGATACATACTATTTCTTTGCCTTATGAGTCTTACTTTAAAGAAAAAGATATTTCAACTAAAGCCAGATCTATATAGATGAATAAGCAACATTTAGATTATTGTAAAAAAGAAATACAAGATTATTTAAAAAAAGGTTTAGTTATGTCGAGTAAGTCTCCTTGGAGTTGCTCTGCGTTTTATGTTGTTAATGTTGATGAATTAGAAAGGGGTAGTCCCCGATTAGTAATAAACTACAAACCTTTAAATAAAATTTTACAATGGATTAGGTATCCTATACCTAATAAAAAAGATTAAATTAACAGATTACATCATAAAAGTATATTTTCTAAACTTGGTCTTAAATCTGGGATATTATCAAATTCAATTAGAAGAAATTGATAAATATAAGACCACTTTTGTAGTACCCTTTAGGCACTATGAATGTAATATTTTGTCCTTATGGCTTAAAAAAAACCTCAGAATTTCAAAATATAATGAATTCTATTTTTAATGATTACTCACACTTTATTATAGTCGACTTAGATGATATTTTAGTTTTCTCAGACTCGATTAATCAACATTTACAACACCTTAATCAGTTCTATGAAATAATTAAAGATAATGGTTTAGTTTTGTTCAAAAAGAAATTAAATTTATTTCAAAGTAAAGTAAATTTTTTGGGTTTTGATATTAGTCAGGGCATGTACGCCCCTATTAGTAGGTCCTTAGAATTTGTTAGTAAATTCTTTGACAAATTAAAAGACAAAACTCAGTTACAAAGGTTTTTAGGTTGTCTTAATTATATTTTAGACTTTATTCCTAATGTTAGAATTATTTGTCTTCCTTTATTTAAGAGACTTAGAAAGCATACCCCACATTGGAATGATTCCATGACTAAAAGTGTCACCCAATTAAAGCAAATAGTTAAGAGATTATCTTGCCTAAGAATCCCTGATCCAAATGCTAACCGTATTGTTGAAACAGATGCCTCGGAATTAGGGTTTGATGGTATATTAAAACAACTACCTTCAGGCATAGAGAAGGAACAAGTTGTTAGATATTACTCTGGAACTTGACCTTCAACCCAATTAAATTATAGTAATATTAAGAAAGAGATTTTAGCCATTGTTTTATGCATTACCAAATTTCAAGATGATTTGTTTTCAAAATCATTTTTATTAAAAAGAGATTGCAAAGCTGCTAAGAGTGTTTTAAAGAAAGATGTTAAATATTTAGTTTCAAAACATATTTTTGCTAGATGGCAATCTTTGTTATCATGTTTTGATTTTGAAATAGAATATATTGAAGGAATTAAAAAGTATTTATCAATTTTTTTAACTCGATAATTTTTACTGGATAAAAATGAGCAAGAAACATAACGATCCCATATGTAATTAAGGACCTCCATTATCATCAAAAAATAAATTCGTAGTTTTAGGATCACCTTCGTATATTACAAAAATTACTTATCCAATACCTTCTTCCCCCAGATCTTTGATTAATCCTGCATTATTATCTCCATTATCTTTTACTCAGAGAATTACTACTTCCCTGTCTTCTCAAAGTAAACCCACATAAAAATTAGCTTTTTACACTCTTCCATCTTCTATAAAATCTTCTTTTATTACCAAAAATATGTCAGAATCGATTATCTCTTTAGAGTCTATGTACTGTCTTTCAGATGCGTCATTATTATAAGTTATTTCAAGAATTTTCCCTGCTGGATTTTTCTTTTTGCCAAAAGACTTATTAAAAACCCGAGAATATTATGAATTTATTTTGGTTGATACTGATTTTATTTCTCTTACTCATCAATATAATGAGATTGATAGATCCGAAATTAGATTCTCCACATTCAAAATATTAAGGTTTTATCTCCATCGATTGGAAGCAACCCATAACAGAAGGAAAATCCTTCTCAAGGTCTTACTTTCCTCAAACATACAATTATCTGGATTACATTGATGTCTGGTCCAATTTCGTAGTAATTGAACCATTTAACCATACTTGCTTTATTTGGTTTAATAAAGATATTTCTTTAAACTTTCCTTATTGGTTTATCAAATGGTTTTAGCTTATTGGACCCAATTTGGATATTTCCCCCAATTATGCTTCTAAATCCTTCAATGACTTTACCTCGACTACTACTTGTCCTTTGCACAAGGCTTTATTATATTTTTGTGCAGTTTTTGGGATTATTTGGATTACCTTATGGACCTTTTCGTCTGAGCAGTTATGGCAAGATTGTCCAGCTTCTCAATTAATTAAGAAATTTTCTATTAAATGGTGGATTAAGTTTAATCCAGGCCTGCTAACATCAACAAAGTTGGAAGCATGGCGCAAAGCTCATCTAAACCTTTGCAAAAATATCAATATTAGTTCAGAAGATATTGTTTTTCTTATGGATCGGTCTAAGTTACTAGCCATTTTATCAGCTGCTACCAGCCATAATGGATTTTTAAATAAATTAAAAGATACCATGTCTGCTTTATCAGAAAGTGATAGTGTTTCCAGCACATCGGACCACTTGAATGACAATGAAGATGATTGTTATGGAATTACATATCTCGAAGGAAAAGGATGATGTGTGAAGATAAGATCAAATTACTTTTCTGAAGACGATAAGATCATATTATTTTTCTAAAGATAAGGTTGGCTTTTATCAGCCCATACTGTCATGTTACTTTTTTGGCTTGTTGTATTCATTACAGGTCATGCGGGTCATATTATCTTTGATTATGTATTTCATTATTAAGCCTTGTCGGTCACTTGTTTGTATAGTTTTAGGGTGGTTTGAATGTTATTTGAACTTCGTCTGCTTTTCTTCTCTATATAAGAAAATGTAGTTTGTGGTGGAGGGCATTAGAAAATTAAGAGATTTAATTGAGAAACTCTGAGTTTGTCATAACTCTTGTAAGTGTTTTTCAATAAAATCATGTCTTTAAATGCATCCATTATTATTTTTTCATTTACTTCCACATTTATTTTAACTTTGATTATTCAATCTATTATAATAATTATCTTCATTATTATTATATGTTTAACCGTGTGTATATATATATATATATATATATATATATATATATATATATATATATATATATATATATATATATATATATATATATATATATATATATATATATATATATATATATATATATATATATATATATATATATATAACATAAGAGAGAGTATTTATATACTCCAATATTGAGTATTATTTAAATTATGAGAGAGGGGGTGAAAACATGTGTTGCAATTGCAGTAGCTAAAACATTTGTGTGGTCTTAATTTTTTGACTGTGTGAAAAATACTTCAAATCACCACCAATAATAGGTGTATCTCAACGATAAAATAACTCAAATAACTCTTTTTTTTAAATAAATACCCAAACTAACTCATTTCCCACGTATTTTTTTAAACGAATCCACTTTCAAACAAAAAAAAATCAACACAAAGGAGACACCAATCTAATTGGTGACAGTGTACAACACATAAGATGAGACGTCAATCCAATTGGCGACAGTGTACATGTTGGGGTTGGTTGAAAATATACATGTTGAAGAATTCTCGCATTGCTTAGTTTTGTGAATATATAGTCCAAGGCTATCTATAAGATACAAGTGTGAGTGGTTAAAGTTCCACATTGCCTATGAATAGTGAAATGTTGAATTTATAAGAGAGAATATCTATTTATCTAACACCTTAAGGTTTTGGGTTGAGATGTGGTGTCTCTCTCTCTCTCTCATGTGGTCCTGGAGCATTAGTCCTATTGGTACTCCCGACTCTCCCGGACTCCCTAATAGTACAAACACATAGGAGAGATAGTACACTCTTTCTCCTCTGTGTTTGCACACTGTCACCAATTGAATTGACGTCTCCTATAATGTGTTATACACTATCGCTAATTGAATTGAAGTCTCTTTTGTATTGAAATTTTTTTGTTTGAAAGTGAATTAGTTTGGGAAATACGTGAAAACATGGGTTAATTTGAGTATTTATTTAAAAAAGTGGGTTATTGGGGTGATTATTTTGTATCTCATATAAGCAGTGTGAATATTATATGTGCACCAAAAGCGAAAAATAAAAGAGTGAATGAGTATTAGACAACGAGTAAAAGAAAGTTATCGGTGCAAAACCAGAATTTGAAATATCTAGAAATATATTCCAACCATCTCACAATGAGTGACTCAGCTGACTATTTCACACAGATTAAGAAAAAATAATAAATGAAAGAGAGAATGATATTTTTACTAACGTGTCATTTATCAAGCATTGGGAATGATGAAAGTAATACTATTAATTAGATGGTAGAATTAGAAAAGGTGCATTGGAAGTTGAAATGGATCATTCATTTTGGGACAACTTTTTATTCCAAATGAGTCATTCATTATGGGACAGAGGGAGTAGGATATCCAATATCAAGTATCTATCCACTAAAATAACATGCTACCATTAGCCCTTAATTTCCCTTTCATGATCATTTATTTTACACAGTAACCAGGACAAATTGGTCAATGCCAAATCATCTATTTTTTTACACTTCTCTTTTAATCCTCTATTGCCACATGTCTCACCGAATTACTTTACAACTTCCATTTTCTCTCTCCCGTTCACTTTTCTCCTTTCACTTTTCTCAAACATTTCCATTATTTCTCCTATTATCTCTCATATCCTCTATATTTTCCCAAACCCTAACAATGTCGCAACCCCTTTCTCCAACTTATCTACGGCCACTGTTACCTCTAATGAAAAAACCAAAGCCATATTCATACTCATCATTTGTGGTCTTCCTAATGAACCAGTTGGATTCTTCTTCCTACTGTAAGACCCCGATTTTGGCCCTAAGATCCCTCATGGCATCATAACATTGCATTTGCAAAGCCTCAAGGATCATAAGCATCTTGGCTCCTTCCCTTTGGGTGGGATCTCTCTTGAGAGTGGTTTGAGATCACCAAGCACGCTTGAATTGTATATCATTTCTTTTCTCATTTTTGTTTACTAACCAAAAGCACAAAAATATGTCACTAACATCTTTTGTTTGTAGCTTGAGCAATCACAAGGTCTAAAAACTTCTAGGAGATCATTGGTGCAAAGATATGGCCAAGAGAAGATTGAAGCAAGCATGGTAATGGTTCCCAAAGATCTCATCTATCAAATATGCCTCCCAAGTATCTCAATTCATCATTTTGATCAAAGCAAGTCAAAGGGTTTGAGGTTTGTTCCCCAAGGAAACCCTAATTCATCTGATCACCCATAATGCCTTGCTAATGAAGTAACCTCAGCCCATGGTCAAATACAATCAAGGGAAGTTCTCTAATTCATCATTTAATGCATATTTGAGCTTATTTGAGTGTCCTCAATCATCAATTCATCAAGATATGAGTTGTGGACTTGAGAAGTTGATCAGTCAATTCATCTGAGTATTTTGAAATGCACTGTGACCTAACTTTTTATGTGTTGGTCAAATGGAGATGATACCAAAAGTAAAAATGTTATTAAGGACAATATGAACAACTTTCATGTTCATCAAAAATTAATTTGAAGCTTGGAAGGTCATCTCCCATTCCAAGACATTATAGGTCATTTTGACTGAAACCCTAATGTTAGGTCAACTTCCTAAGAACATAACTCATTAATTTTTTATGATTTTAAGGTGGGATCAAGTGAATTGGAAAGCTTATTGTGTCTACTTAAAATGTTATGTTGAACAAAATTTCAAAATTTCAAAGGAAATACATGTGATAATGTAAAATATTATACGTCACTTTGGACCAAATGCATTGAAAGGCAAAAAAGTCCAACTTCAAGTGCCCATAACTTCTTCATAAAAAATCCAAATGATGAAAAATTTAAGTCTATCTTGATTGTCTTGAAGAGATCTACAACTTTTATGTTTGAAGTTTTTTCATTTGAGGCTTGCATCATCAAAACAGAAGGGCTTGAAGTTGTTTCATTTTGACAAAATTCTCAAAGGCATGTTTTGCACTATGAACTTCATGGCCTTTTTTCATAAATTTCCACACTTCAAATGAGTTTTTGTCCAACATAACATTTATTCCTTATGTCAATACCTTTCCAACCATTACCCATATGCTTATGTTTGGATTTTCTAACTGTCATTTTCGAAGAGATGAAGTTTTAGGCACAATTATGCAATTCATGATGAAACTTCATGCACAAGCCATTGCCTTGCAAATTACACGTCCAAACCTTCTCCAAACAAGCTCAGCATCCATTTGCACCAGGTTTTGAGCCTCACATGCGCCTGTACATGCCCATGCATGGAGGACCCAAGCTCATGCACACACGAGTTTTCCACCTCCTTGCATCACCTTGTGCTATAAATACATGCCATGCTTCATTCATTTCCCATCCCTGAATCAATCTGAAATGCTGCAGAAATCATTCCAAACCATACTCTAAAGGAATTTTGCTTTTTCACTTGAAATTTTCAGATCCAATTCTCAACTTCCTTGGTTGATTATTGGATTCTAATTCCTTAGCCTTGCCTCATTTCCATCTCTAGAACAAACTGCAAACAAGTGTGTTGAAAGATCGTGCTCCACAGATCTGTATTTAGAAGGTTGATGTTAAAACTTATTTGCTTCGAAACTCTTCATTTATAGCTTGTTTCTTGTGTCATTTTGCTTGGTTGAAGTCCTCTCAATGGAGGCAACTTATTGATGCTTTTAATTTTACAAATCCATGAAGTTTCAGTTGAACACCACATTTTTCAACTTCTGATTTCTCTTCCATGGAGATCTAGAATGAAAATGGATGGTACAGGGGTGATGTACATCACCCCAGCTTTCCAATGATATGAGGATCACTCATTTTCATCAAGTTTTAAAAACCTGCAACTCTGGCCGGAATCTCCATGCTCGCCGGAGAAGACGGTGGTGTACACCACCGTCTGTTTTCCAGTTTGAATCCCAGCTGTTGATGATGATTTCCAGATTGAATCATGGCTCTTGGATCTTATGACTTTTTTTAATTCCACATGTTACTCAGTTGACTAAGGCCTACCAAGAGCGCGCGCATGTGGAGTGTCTGATCAGCCACGTCAATTAATGAGGCTTGATCAGACGCCTCTCCTTTTTTCTGATTTTCTTAATTTCCATTTTATTTCTTTTATTCCATTAAACTTCAAAAAATCATAACTCTTTCATTTTAATTCCAAAAAATATGGGACCAATTGCATCATTTCTCTTTTTAATTCTAGTTTCTAAAAATGATTTTTAATATTTTTTATTTCATCATTTGATATTTTTTGTGAATTTTCTCTTTTCTGGTCATTTTTAATTCATTTTAAATAGTTTTTGATATTCAAAAAATACAAAAATATTTTCTCAACCTATTTGAATGATGATGGATCTATAAAAAATATTCTCATCAATTTATTAATTGATTTGAGATTTATTTGAGATTTTAGTTCAATTAGATTATTTTTATTCATTTTTAATTGATTAAAAATAGTTTCTGACTTTTAAAAATGCTGAAATTTTTTGTCAAACTTTGTTTGACCTTGTTGAATTTAGGATAAATCACTTGGACTTTTCAAAGTTGATTTGAAGTGATTTTGAAGTTTGACCTTTCTTTAATATTTTAATTCAAGTTTATTTCAAATATTAAAAATGCCAAAAATATTTTTATTGATTTCTTGATTTCCAATCTTCATCTCACTTCTGTTTTTGATTGTTTGACCATGATCCTCAATATCATTGGTCAACACTTGTTGATTGGTACATTCTATTTCATTTAATGCTCTTTATCCTTTTTATTTCCTTTTCCATTATTCATCTCCTTCTTCTTCTTTCTTTTCCTTTTGATCAATGAGTTAAAGGTTGATAAGTTAGCATTTATTAGGGAGGTTTAATCTTCCTCAATCCAAATCTAATTCATCTTGATCAAATGATCTAGTGAATGGCTTTGTATTAAGGATAAGTTGCTTGCTAAATCATGCAAAGGACTTAAACCAATACAAGATCAATTCTCTTTTTCTTTTGGCATGGCAAGTTGTTGGAACTTGGTTGACTAATCAAGACTTCTAACTTGTGTTGTTTCCTACATTATTATTGACCGACCTCAGATAGTTGTGACTTCTACATAAGTCCAATTACGATTGCTTAACATAACGCTAAATTTGCCTTATGGCACACTAACTACTAACACTAATCATTAACCATTAACATTTACTTTTTGCACTTTACATTTATGCAATTTACTATTCTTGCACATATTATTCATTTGCTTTTCCCTTTGCTCACTCGAGCACATGTTTATGTTAATGCAATTTGCCTTTTGCTCACTTGAGCACATAATTGTGTATATACTATTGTGCTTGTGTTTTGTTTTGATTGTTGTGGACCAAAATGCAAAGAATTGGACAAAATGGACTTAGACTTTAGGACTTTCCCTATACAAATTTGGAGTCAAAGAGCAACTAGGCATTGGGCCTTTAGAATGCTTAATGTTGAAAGATGACCTTGAAAGGACCAACTTCTAAACTCTCCTTGTCCATTCCTTGTTTTGTTTGCTAGAATCTTTTGATGTGTGTGTTCTTGTGCTAGGGATTCCACCTTGATTCAAATTGAGGAACCATTGCCATGAGCTTCTAAGAGATAGAGATCCAAGATACATTTGGGAGCTTTCCAAGAGTTCATTTGTTTGATTGTTGCTTGAGCTTACTATTATTTTTTTTGCATATTCCAAAGGATGGGAGCTACTTGGATCATCAATATGATATCAAGAGAGGACCTCCATTTGGGGTCTTGTTTCTTATCCCTTATCTCTTGTATGATTAGGACTTTAGTCATTCTTCTTCTTCCCTCCACTCTAACCCAAGCCAAAACTTTTGTGCAAACATTTAACACTTCTTTTCAAACATTAGAAACCTAAGCCTTATGCTTTTGATTTTCAAACTATCTTTTCATAACACTTATTTTGAATTGAACTTTTAAATCAACTTTGACCATATTTTGTAAATACTTTTCATTGGTAAATATAACCCATTCAAATACTTCTTTTGTGGTTTCAATGGCCAATCTCTTAATCAATATTTTTCATAACCTTTAGCTATTAGGTTTGAGTTATCCTTGAGGTAGATGTAATACTCACCTATATCCTTAGTGATGGACAATGAGTCTTCCATGCTTATTATAAGGTTAACCCCTCACTAGCATGTTGAAGCTATCCTCACATGGTGGATTTGTGGTTTTAGGTTGAGTTTTCTCCCTTGGATAACAAAAGACCTTAAGGCTTTTGGACCAATCAATTCGCCAACTCATTTTGAGATTTTTACCCCGAACTACGAGGTTTTGATCTTAATCTTTTTTAAGATGGTACGTAGGCAATGGGTTCATCCATCCAAACACAAAATGTAAATAAAACTTGTATATTCTCTTCTCATCTCTTCAATCATGTTTGCACAAACAATTTTTCACAAAATAACAACCTTACAACAAGTATGAAAAGGGCTCCCTAGGAGTACCTAGGATGTTTTGGGTGCTTAAAATCTTCCCATTGCATAACCAACCCCCTTACCTAGATCTCTGACTTTTTTACTAGTTTTTTATTCGATAAAACTTTTAGGTTTTTGTTCGCTTTCTAACCATTCCTTTGGATAAATAGAAGTGCGGTGGCGACTCGACTTGTATGATTTACCTTGGATTTAGTCAATATCTCTAATGGTAACGAATACCCCGCTACACCTACGTCTTCGACCATCGTTTCTCCTTCTTCGATCATCACAACTCGAAATGGAAAAATAAAACCTTTTTCTTGCTCTTCTGTAGTGAATCTTTGTCATTTTGTTTTATATTCTCTACTTTGTTCTTTTAATGAAATTTTAGGTTTTGTTGAAAATAGATTTGTTGTTGTGTTCTTTAATTTGTTCATTTATTTTCTATTTTATATGTAGATTTAATTATTGCTAGATGAATGATATGGAAGATATGATGGTCATTCAAATATGAGAGAAAATGTTTGCAAAATGGAAGGTATCTTCTTTGATTTACTGACTTTTTGTTGCTTTGAGACTTTCTGTTGATTTACTACTCTTTGTTTTTCATGCTTTCTTTTGCCTCACTTAGATTTTCAACTTTCCTTATTAAAAATTCATGATTGATTGTTGCTAAAATGCTCATAACATTTTTTTTAAGAAAGTTGATGCAAGCTCTATGTGGTTAGCTTCCAGATTGTGAAATTTGGGTTTTTTTTTTGCGGAATTTATCTGTAGGTAGGAAATAGATATTCAGTGCTTACTAAATTTATTTATAATTTTTTTCTTTTATTTTTTGTGTGTGTGTTTTTGATATTGTTTTCTCCAATGTGATTGACTTATTTTGTGATAGGATACTGACAATGATAAAGTTATAAGCATCAAGATAATTTTGACTCTATGCGTGGAGCTTAATGAGTTATGACATGTGTCACGACGGGGGAAAAATTGAGATTTAAGTTATTGATTAACTTAACTCAGAAAAGACAACAGTCGCCACCATACTTTATTATATTCCAAAAGGAATGAGAAAAAAGTCGAACAAAAACCACAAAAAGGTAAAAAAAAAAATAATCTGGATACGGGGGTTGGTTATTCAAGGGGAAGGTATTAACACCTCTCACATCTATGATACTCCATAAGAACCTTTTGCAAATTTGTGTTTATGAAAAAGCTGAGTTTTTTGTTGATTGATTTTAATTTAAAAAGACATTTTTGAAATTGCTACCCATAAGTATGAGGAACTGACATTTGCATAATCTTGATAAGGAGAACTTTTACTTGTATTTTCTTACAAGCACGTCTCAATATTCAAGTGGAAAATGTCAATCATTTCTCAACATATTGTAGAAGTATAGTGGTTTGCATCACTACAAGAATAGACTAATATCCAATCTTTTCAAAAAAAGGCTCTTAAAGGAAAGTGTACAAAGGCACAAAAAGAAGTTTGATGAGGTTTGTCCTTTTTTAGGAGTTTGAAAAAAGTTTAAGTATGCTTAGTTGTTTTAGAATTTATTGAGAAAAAGATTTTTTGGATCACTTGACAAAGTCAAGGTTTATTAAAAAAAGGTGTAAAGTTTGAAAACAAGAGGTTTCTTGAAATAGGGGAAAGTTTTGAAAATTGAAGAAGTGGGAAGGAGATGAAGAAATTATCCTAAAGCATAAAGTAAATAGCATGGAATAAAAGGTCTCACTATAAGATAGCCTAAGAGAAAGTATTTGTGTGTGCAAGTGGACTAACCACAAGATGGAGCAAATATTTGACATTGGTCAAAATAAGCATTTATTTCCTTTTGGATTAAGTCACGAGATGAATAAGCACATGATCAGATGAATATCAAAGGATCCAGATGAACAACAAAGCCACCAATAAACGTTGAAGTCTTGAATTGAATACCAAAGGGTCTAGAAGGATCACAAAGTCTCAAATACCACTCCAAGCAAGGGAAAACACTAAGTCCTGAGGTCCAAAGTCCCAAATACTCCTCAAGCAAAAGACAATAACATAAAGTCCATAAGATCAAATTAAAGTTTTTAAAGGTTTTATCCATCTTGTCATGTTTTTGTTCTTTTGAAATAAGAAAGCAAACCAAGCAAAATGTAAAAGACAATAATGTAAATGACATGAATTTAAAGTGCATAAAGTAAATGTTAGGAGGTTAGATGTAACAAGTTAGTGATCAAGAGACAAGCAATGTACGTGGCAATCATGTTAGAGTGTTGATACAAAATCAAACTCTTAAGGCATAGAGCATAATTGTCCAAAACTCAAAGAAGAAAGAAGAGAATAAACGGCAAAATGAAAACAAGCTGAAGTGTTTGACTTATAATCCAATATCAAACAAGTCAAAGGACTAAAACATATGGCACAGCCTAAGTATCATCTATCACTAACTCAAAGTGTCAAAAATATGACCAAATGATCACCTATAAACATATTGAATTAGAGAAGATTGAATCAACCTAAGAGACCATCTATGGGTGACTTGAAATGTAAAAGCATTGATCAACCAAGTCAACAACTCAAGCTCAAACATCAAGTTGCACAAAATGAATAAAAATGGATTAAAAAAGGAAATTAAAGAGAAAATTCAAATCAAGCACCAAAACATAAAATAATTAGTTGAGGAAATTATAAGATGTCAAGAAAAATATGAATAATTAGATCTCAAAAGTTGGATGCAAAAATATTTTAAAATGATCAAAAATAAAGTGAATAATGAAAATTAAATGTAAAAGAGAGGAAAATATAAATTAAAATGCAAAAATGATTTTAAAAATTATGCAAAAAATATATGTGATGTAAAATATTGTTAGGGATTTTCTATAAAAAAATTGGAGCAAAAATGACTTAAGGATCATTAAAAATTAAATGAGAAAATAAAAGGAAAAATAAAATGAAAAATAAAATAAAGTGTAATTAAAAGATGGCGCCAACGGCTACTTTTTAAAAAAAACGTGTGGCAAGATTTGATTGTCCAGGTTTGAATGTTTAGCACAAAACGCGCGCATTAGCCTCATCTTCAACCTTGAGTTGATTTTGCAAGCTTCATAAACTTGGAGTTTTAAGCTCAAACAATATGCGTTTAAGCATCAACATCCATCATCGTTCATGTATCTTTGCTTCAGAGCCATTGATTGGCTCTAAGCAAAGATGATTTTCCCAGAACACGAAGAACCCTAGTTCTTCAAAGTAAAATTAAATGACTAATATGCAATATAAATTCAAGGTAGTTGAGGGCTTTTGATCAGTGAATCAAGATAAATACACTGGTAACTTGTTTGCTCGGAAATGTAACTCGTATCTACCTTTCCCGTTGAAGCTTTAGAGGTCAATAATGGTGGATTTGGAAGTCAGGTTCCAAGCAGTTTCAAGCCACGACAATGCTTCAGTCAACTTTAGAAGGTGTCGATGAGTGATTCTGGGAAAAGATTTAAAGCTAAAATAGCTTGAATCAAGGAAATGGTTAACTGGTTTTTTGAGGTATCGGGTTCAAA
Organism: Lathyrus oleraceus; assembly: GCF_024323335.1. NCBI lineage: Eukaryota > Viridiplantae > Streptophyta > Magnoliopsida > Fabales > Fabaceae > Lathyrus > Lathyrus oleraceus. The sequence continues at coordinate 641,665,718 of NC_066583.1, forward strand.
TGGTTTTAGGGTTTCTTTGGCTATCAAAGCTTGTTCATGAAGGCAAATGCTTCCTCTATTTATAGGAAATTAAGTGAGGTCATGATACGTGTGAAATGAAGGAAAACTCGTGTGAATTAGGTAAGAACTTTGATGATTTTCCAAGTGTGTGAGAGTGAGGGTGAAATGCGTGAATTAGCACTTGAAACAAGTCATTTTGTGTTTTTTCAGATGCGTTATAGGTCCTCAAATGAGTTGCACATGTGAAGATGGTCCCAAATTGAAAATGGCATGAAATTTGTTACTTGAAAGTTGCGCGAGAAGTAGAGTCCATGGTACCATGTTGAAGCTTAGGCCAAATGAAATTCACTCGTGTGTTTTGAGATATTCTTCGTGCCAAATAATCTCCTCATAGTGAAGAATAAAATACAAAAGGAATCAAATCAAAAAGATGCTTGAGTTGAAAATGGCATGGATGGAAAGTTAGGGCCGTGACCTGAAATTCTAGGCCAATCATTAGGTCGACCAGGTCTTGGGCCTACTTTTGTGCATACATGGGCATCTTGGAAAATTCCAAAATTGATGGACTTAGAGGTAAAATTGATGATTGACCATTGAAGAAAAGTTGTTGAGGAGTCAAAATGTGACATTTGGCTCAAGGTAGATCCCAAAAATGTTGAGAAATGAGAGAGCTATGGTGTTTGGACCAAGTGACATGTCATACTTGATTTTAGGTCAACCAAACTTGTACCAACTTATGATTTCTTGCCATTTCTTGCATCCAAAGGCCCAATGATGAACACTTTAATACCAAATGAAGGAAACTTGATTATCCTTTGAAAAATCTTGATGATTGCTTTAAAATTAGATGGTTATGGCATGGAAATAAACACATGAACCATACTTGAATCAACTTTGAAAACATGCACCAAGTTTGAACTTCTCTTGATCAAGTGATGATGAATGAAGCTTGACACGAATGTGACTTAAGATTATAGGTCATGCCTTGAAGTAAAAGCTCTTATGGACCACTTGTTGATCAAACTTTGACCTTGGGAATCAAAACCCTAATTTAGAAGCCAAACTTGACCCTTTGATTCCAAGTCCCTACCTTGTATAATAAGAAAAATAAAACAACATATATTTTTTTATTTTGAATTAAGGTTATCAAAATTAGAATCCGAGCAAGTAAAAAGGTAAAAATAAAACACAAAGGGTGCTTTATGATATCCCACAAAGGTAAACCCAAAGAGGTGAAGGTTAGGAGGATACCATGCTTGTGATCTTTGTTGAAATGTAAATGACATGATAGGTGAAATCTTATGAGTAAAATTAGGGTATGACAGTTACCCCTATTTAAGTTTCTTCTATCCAGAGATATAAAGATTGGAAATATTCGTACTGACAGGATTGAAGAGGCTTAAATACATAAAACCTGATTTTTAACCCTAAGATGTTGCACCATGCTTATGATATGAATGCAAATGCTCGGACTCCGCAAGGAAAACGCTGCGGTAGACACATTGTGCACAAACGAACTGCAAATCTAATACTGCTTGAGAAAAACTTGAAGGGAGTCTGATAAGGAGACAAAACTCACTAGGGAGCAACTCAACACCACAAAGGCATATGCTAAGGAGCAGACAAAAGCACAAACACAAGCAAAAGAGATAGCAAATGACAGTGGAAGACTCCACTAAGAGATATGCAGCAAGGAAAAACACTAAACTTAATGAGGGATAAACCCTGAGTAAAACAGTCGAGAAATGAATTACTACCAACTCATGGTTGAAGACAGTAAACAAGATCTAAACATACTACCAACTAATAGATGAAGGCAGTACAAGATTTGAATTGATAACAAACTTCCCATGACTTCTAGTCTTTAACTTGGAACATGTCTCAGTTTATTCTTTAACCAAGTCTTCCACCTGGAAAGGATAACAAACCTCTCATGACTTCCGGTCTTCATCCTGGAACGGGTCTCAATTTCTTCTTTAACCAAGTCTTCCACCTAGAAAGTGTAACAAACTTCCCATGACTTCCGATCTTCAACCTATAACTGGTCTTAGTTTCTTCTTTAACCAAGCCTTCCACCTGGAAAGGGTAACAAACCTCTCATGACTTCCGGTCTTCAACCTAGAACGGGTCTCGATTTCTTCTTTAACCAAGTATTCCACCTGGAAAGGATAAAAAACCTCCAACGACTTCCAGTTTTCAACCCGGAACAGTCTTCACTTGCTAGAGATTTAAACTCAAAAGATTATACCTTTAAACATAATCAATTCTACTTTCGATTAACCAAACATACACTCCACATCATTAGAATTGCTTTTATATCTTTCAAAATAGAAATAAAACATACACTAAAACACATGCTTGATAATCATATGTCAGTTGGATTTTACTGGTGTGAATATTAATCACATTAATTTCACCATTTCAATTATATTTCTAATGAAATACATCAAACACCAATATTTCAATTATATTTCTAATGAAATACATTTCGTTGGTTGTTGATCTATAATATATCATCTTGTTAATTATTGATCTATAATGTATTATATTGTTGAGATCTATAATGTATCACTTTCAAACATTACACATTTTTAAATATTTAAGAGATTAATTTTTTTTATCTTTTTTAAATCAGTGAAATAAAAGAATTTCCTTTAAAAAAAGTTAATTTATAATAAATTTTTTAATTAGCCGATGGAAGTAAGATTAGCATTAATTGCTTAGTTCTCTTGACTTGACAGTTGAAGTTGAGGAAAGAAGAGAGAGGGAAACAAACATCCAAAAGATTAAACAAAGAAATCCAAGTGAATGAGATTATAGGGTTTTAGGGTTTTTCGACGAGTTTGAATTTCGACCGATAATGGCTCTAACAAGCGTGAAAATGTCTGAAGAAGTTTGGTTAACTTGCGCAACTCATGGATTCACCACTGAATCGGAAGAAATCATGGGTCTTCTCCTTGGCGACATCGAGGTATAGTCTTTTTTTCCTTCTCAAATTCTTGATTTTTATTTTCCCCAATTTGCTTCACAATGTTGAATTGAATTCGTTAAATTCTTCATTTTTATTTTCCCCAATTTGCTTTTTCACACTGTTGAATTGAATCCGTTAAGTTCTTGATTTTTATTTTCCCCAATTTGCTTTTTCACAATGTTGAACTGAATTCGTTAAATTCTTGATTTAGCATTCGAAAAATGGGGCTGTGACTGCATTGATATGGGGAGCATCTCCTCAAACAAGGTCTGATCGGAGAAAAGATCGTGTTGAAACTAAGCCTGAACAGTTGGCTGCTGCTTCAGCTCTTGCTGATATATCCTTTTTCTTTTGATTCACTATTTACTTGTTTTATGTATAGTGTTATTGCATATTAGATCTAAAATCGATTTAGTGCATTGATTTAACTTTGCAATGCTATTTGTTTTTTTGGTAATTTCTTGTTCTTGGTGATGTTTAAGGATTGCCATGGTTGGTTGTTTGTGTCTTTAACTTCATAGCACAGAATGACTGTTTCAGCTGGAAGAATAACTAGGGTGATAGGCTGGTACCATTCACATCCTCATATTACTGTTTTGCCTTCACATGTTGGTAAGTACTTTTGGGCAACCCATTTCTCATTGTTTGATAGTTTTCTTGTGTGCTTAATATAATGTTTCATTGTTTGAGTTGTCCTTGTTTAGAGCGGATAACTGAAGTTACTGAGTCATCTGTTAGGAATTTGTGAAATGGAAGATGTTATATAGTATTTTATCTCTTATAGAGGATATTGTTCATGTGGACTTTAGAAATGAGAGAATTGGTAATAGGAAATAGATCAAAATATATATGAAAATGGTGTTTACCGTTTATTGATAAGAAACCTATTACATTCAAAGTATTTGAGAGACCTTGTTATCTCCCTCTCTAAATTCCTATCCAAAACAAACTCAAGTTTTCTTACCTATTATTTATTGTTTATTATCTCACCCTCTAACTAACTCGATAACAAACGGGGTTACCTATCATTTGACTGAGAAATTATATGAAGACTGTTAAGTGTACTTTCATTGAAATAAACAAATTATTCACACGTCTGTGACTGGTAGTATGGTATTTAATAGTTACATGTTACTTATTCATATGCACCTCAGACACCTCTCCGCAAACCACAGAATAATACCATGGGTTCTACTGTAACTGCTCTGACTGGCTCAACTTGAGCACTTTGCCTCACGCCACATGCAACTATCATTTTTCTATATCTTCTATATATACTTCTCACTTTTTGTATTTAAGGTATATGATAATATGATTACCGACGCTAGAGATAAAAAATGAGGTTTTCTTACATAGTTTTTGAGTTCTGATCATACATGAACAGTAAGTTTAAGTTACCCAGAGAGGCCTCCATGAATTAAGTTGAAAGGATTTTTTTTTATCAAATTTAAAATTTAAAATTTTTGTAAAGTTGTTCTCGCTAATCATGTCAATAAATTTTGGCTTCTTGCCCTTTCTTTCATTGTATTCACTTGTATATATAATACAATCATCATTACAGCTATTAATGACTAATATCACCTAATTCCTAATTTATTCAGGTTAAATAGGAGTTACAAATATATACAATTATTATTAGGCTAATTCTAAGCATCACATCAAAGGAAATAATATCATTGACTAACATCCCCCTCAAATTGATGTGTCTGATCAAGAAGCATCAGTTTGTACAGTAGAAATTGGTGGCGAGGATGAGGAACATCTTTCGTAAAGATATCCACAAGTTGAAATTGTGAGCTGACATGAGAAAGAGATATAACATGATCATCGAGAGCCTCGCGAATGGAGTGACATTCTACCTCAATATGCTTACCTCGCTCATGAAAAACCGGATTAGAAGCAAGCTGAATGGCTCAAGAAATCAAAGCAGAACCAAGAAACATGCACCAACCAAAAATAAACCTTCTAGTGTCTGGACAACCTGCCCATTTCATATCACTATAGGCCAATAAAGTAAGAGACGAATTGGAAGGGAAAATTAAACCTCGATTAGAGGTACCTTTCACGTAACGAATGGTACGCCGAACAACTGTCAAGTGAAGGTGGCGAGAAGTGTGCATGAATTGACTAACTTGTTGTGTATCGCAAAGGAAATATTTGGACGTATAGTAGTCAAATAGTTAAGACTACCCACCAATTGGCGATACTTCAGAGGATCAGGGAAGAAATCACCTTTGTCACAGTGGTATTTTAACATTTACTTAAAGAGGAATATCCATTGGGACAGCAGAGTGAAGGCCAACCATAAATATTAAATCTTCAGTATATTTGTGTTGATTGACAAAATCACCTCGGAGTTAGAGGGAACATGCAAGCCCAAGAAGTAATGAACAACCTAGATCTTTCATATGAAAGGCAGCTTGGAGCGGCTCTTTAAGTCTCTGAATATATGCTTGATCTGATCCTGTAATGGCCATGTCGTCAACATAAATAATAAGAAGAACAATGCCAACATCCGTGTGATGAATAAATAAAGTATCATATAAATATCTTCCGCCAAGTCACCATGAAGGAAGACATTCTTTACATCCATTTGATGAATGGACCATCCTTTAGAAGCTGCAATAAAAAGGATACGTTCTAACTGTAGTCGTTTTAGCTACATGTACGGAGGTCTCATAATAATCCACTCCATATTCTTATTTGTTGCCTAAAGCAACAAGTCGAGCTTTGAAACGATCAAGGGAGTCATCTCGATTGAGTTGCAACCAATGGGTTTAGTAGTAGGTGGACAAGGAACAATATCTCAAGTATAATTCACTTGAAGTGTTTGCAACTCTTCTTGCATTGCCTTTACCCACCGTGAGTCTTTAGTTGCCTGTGAATAATTTAGTTGCCTGTCAATAATTTTTGTATTGAAAACACAAAATCTCCTTTTCTTTCTCTGTCAACATGATGAATACCACAACAAACCACAAAAAGCAGAGAACCTAGTAATAGCAAGAATGAGGCGAAACAAGGGCGAAACAAAAACAGACAAGGCAAGGAAAAAACATGAACCTAACACAAGGGCTGAAACAGACCGTGAACCAAGAATACAGAAGACCAAGATTGTTGTTAAACACACTTGGTTTTCAACTACAAAAGCTAGCTCAAAGGGTGAGGTTGCCCTCACATATTCAAACAAATTCCAATAACACAAATACCAACTTCAACACTCACCCTCACGCCTAGCGTGAGCCTGAGTCAAATGCCCACATTGCAGTCCTAAATCTGGCTCTGTCGCTCTGATACCATGTCAATAAGTTCTGGCTTCTTGCCCTTTCTTTCATTGTATTCACTTATTCACTTGTATCTATAATACAATCATCATTACAACTATTAATGACTAATATCTCCTAATTTCTAATTCTAAACATCACATTAAAGGAAATAATATCATTGACTAACAAATCATACACGTGCATATGCTCTAGACTCCTCTCCCTCAAAAGTCTTGGATATGTCTGCATACGTGTACCCCTTTAATAACTTGGCAGTAAAATTGTTAAAAAGTTGGAGTAGAAAGGATACACAAAGTTTATTTATTTATTTTTATTTACATGACAACTTGTCTTTTTTCTTCATGTTTAATTCAAAGCAACAGTGTATAATATGCATCCTTATTATTTTGTAGATGTGCGGACTCAAGCAATGTATCAACTTCTTGATTCTGGATTTATTGGGTTGATTTTTTCTTGTTACAACGAAGATGCAAACAAGGTTGGTCACGAACACATGATCATTGTGAGACGTCTTGTATTCTATACGCTCACCAATTTTAACAACAAATAGCTGTGAACTGTATACAGGTAGGAAGAATTCAAGTAATTGCTTTCCAGTCATCTGATGGGAAGCAGAATAACATGTCAAGACCCATACCTCTGTCTCCTGTAAATAGAAGCTCTATTATTAATATTGATTCATCACCAAGTACCTCAGAGAATGTACCAACAAGATCTAGTTACTTCAAGGCAGATAATTCAGAGCAAGACACTGGTGATTCAAGAAATGCGGGTACTAGTAAGGTATACATTATCTTATATCAAATAGATTTAACACCCAGTGTATTGCATTTTGTGGTTGAAGAACAGACAGCAGTTTGAAAATGTAGATTACAGTTGAACACAGAATTACATAATATGTTGCAACCTATACAAGCTGTAGGGGCTGCGTGTTTGTTGAACAAAACAACCCTTGACACTTTCTAATCTATATTTTTCTGAGTGAAGTTCTTATTCAAGGTTAAGCCAATTTTGCCTATTATACTGGCTTTTATATACATCTTTTTGTTGATACAGTGGGTGAGGTTGATCTTATGGAGATGAGTTCAGCCCCTTAAGGCTGCCCTACCTGTATAATTGTTCTTGTAATTTTCTGTCCAGGATAAAAGTAATTAGTTTTGTGTGTGTGTGTGTTTAAATTTATGCAACTAAATTTTTTGCTAGGGTGGGGGGAGATCTTCAGAATTGGGGAATTTCTTCGCTAATGCTGATGCTAACTATCAGGGGAGTGGAAAAGATGAAGGAAACTATCTTCTCACCAATTCAGACACCGTCGGATTTGATGATCCCATGGATATGTCAGAAAGTATGCAGGAAGCTATGCACCGTTCAAATTTGGACACAAGGTATAGAATATAGATGAGTATGTGCTTGACCACTTTGTTCTTTATCCAACCAACAAATAAAGCCTGTTTTTGGGATTTGGATTTATTTTATCCCGTACACATAAGGGAGCATGGTGGCTGTTGTTTTGCATCTGAAGCCCAATCCCAGGGGACTGGGTGATAAATGTCTGGATAGCTGTAATGTACTTGCCATTGGAGACAAATTAGGAAGAGTAAGGGGAAGGCGCTGATATCCCTTCTTATTGTAAAAATTGTCACATGTATGTATGAACATAATCTCTAACCTGTCTTAAGCTCCCCTCTGTGCCCCTCAGTCTGATTCTGCTACCTTTGCGTATGAAGCTTTCTTGGGCACAGTTCCATTGTTCCACCAAGTCCATATGACATGCCTATAATAACACTACACTGTAAATTTTCCATTAAGAAATATACTCGTGCTGAGAGACAGGTATTCTGTGTGTGCTTTTTGACATATTTCTTAGTTAAATTTTGAATGACATATGGAAGTTAATTACTGTTGAAAATCCCTTAAATATAAATGAGAATTTCATTTTTCTATATTCATTGTATTATGTTTGTTCAGTTATACCATGTCTAGTCTTTTCTGAGTCTAACCTTTTGGGTTTTAAAATAACACATGTTACGTGTTTGGTGGCAGTGGTGCAGAGTATGTAAGAAAAGAAATTCCCCTCTATGTTTTGCCATCCTTGTCTCTTATCAACCTTGATTCACCGCTGTCATCATATACGGATCTGCAGCATGTACTATTTGAAGAGGAGCGAACCGCATATAATCAAGCCATCTTACAAAATACAAGGTGATATTTGATAAACTATATACACTCACTCTCAGTACATATATGAAATTTTATTGAAACATTCTTTGTACTTTGTAGGGACGGGAAAGCGCATCCACTCACTTTCATACACCACACTTCAACTTATCAAGCTTCCTTATGCAAGTTGATTGAATATTGGTCAGAGCAAGATGTCCATTTGTTTTATCTCTCTTTTTTATTGGTTTGTTCTCTTTCATTAAAGAATTACTACTTTTTGATACAGTTTAAGTCCTGCAATAAACGCACTTCAAGATCGACTCAGGGAGAATGAAATTCGGGTATATATATATATATCATCTTTTCTAAGTTCATCCGTAATTGATTTTCTCGGACCATATTGTCAGTTTCTTAATCGAGGTTGTATATATTTCAGTTTCTTTTTTGCTTTAATCCTCTGAAATTGTATTTCAAACTCTTTTACTTTTATTTATAGAAAGACCCTAATTTAGATTCAGAAAAATCAGCACAAACTTGGCTAGCCTCTTCTTCTATCATGTACCCAGCAAATTTGAGATTTCTGGGTCTTCCAATGCTATTCAACATTTGTTCAATCATATCTTCACTGATTCTTGCACATATGTTTTTGACTTACAGTTAGCAGTTCTGAGTGAAGAAGCCAAGAGTATGGAGGTGGAGGTGTCTACGTCTAGAGGGACTGAAGCAAGTTTGGGATCTCCCCGTCGAATTGCATCTCCTGCACAACAAGGAAGTTTGTCTCCTCGTCAGAGAAACTCACAGGGTTCAGGTGAATCTCTTGGTTCGAAAAGTGTACCTAGTCCTAGTAGCCGGAGCAGAAGAGGATAGTGACATTGAGTTCTCTTTGGATGTACTGCTTCAAACGACATGACAAATGATGATTAGTGATGATTTTGCTAGAGCGATGCATACATAGAATGTACATGGTAATGGTATTACGCCTCGCAAAGTTTGGTAGGTTGAAAATGATGCTAAATGAAATATTTTGCTAGTTGGAGTCGTTTACCTGTGTACAATAGTGAATGGTGAATTGGTCATTCTATTCTTGTAAGAACAAATTGAAACGATCAATTACATTCATGGTTGGTTTAGAGGCTTGTCAAAATTAAACAAGACTATACGGGATGGTTATCAAATTAAATTGACAAGATAAATTTGATAATCTAAAACAAATCAATTAAGTTTAGTTGAATAATTAATGTCATTCATAGAGATTGAATGACACACTCATTTTATAACAAAATCACTTCATCGTAGAAACACCTTCATTCTTGCCAAAAAGAACCGCGGACATATTAAATTCTGAATTTTAATCTTTGGATAAATCTCGCATTTGATTTGGATGCATTTCTTCACAAGATGGTTAAAAATGGGGTGAATTTAGATATCAAAATTTGGACAAACACCAAGATAATATTTGCATCTATCGATTGCAATGTAATTTTAAAGAAAATTTTCATTATTAATAAAATATACACATTTTAAAATTATATCCACAATATACTATAATCGTTAAAAAGATTGTATTGTCAAACAAAATATTGATAAATCATACATCAATGTTCATAAAATACAACAAATCATATAAATTAAAATCCATAATATCTAAATACAAATTAAAATATCACTATTGAGTATATCTAACGCTTCTGTTCTTCCCTTGCTTTCTATAGTGCAATAGATGCAGTGCCTGTTCTTCCCCCACTTTCTATAGTACAATAGATTAAGTGTCTGTTAATTGCTTGTAGAGTGACCTTCTCAGAAGTACCTTCTTGAAACTTGTCCCTAGCTACAGACTCTTCAAATAACAACTATACAATAACATATTGATAGTACATTCACGACATGGTCCACCCTGACATGTTTCTCATTTAGTATCTCTCGATAAGCTCTATACAATAACATATTGATAGTACATTCACGACATGGTCCACCCTGACATGTTTCTCATTTAGTATCTCTCGATAAGCTGATCTAGAGGATATTCTTATGCATTTGGTGTCATGTAAGGATGAAACACTCTATAAAATCAGTGGATGTAATCGTATAATGTACTCCATGGACGGGGAGCTGACACATTGCGTACATCCTTTGACATCAAATGCTCATGGTATTCCGCAAATATCATATCCATATCTCTCCGAAGGACAATGGAAGGAACAATAACTATGAGGTCCCTGAATACACCATGCAAATACTCGAACTACCACAATGCTTGCTTAGAAGATGTGGACACATAAGTCGAGACCCACAAGCCAACCATCCAGAATACCATAATATCATCTCCAATGGCCGTGTCTTATGGTGTTCATCGTACGACGTGAAATAAATGTCATCCGACACAATGCAGTCAAGTGTAATATATAATGAATCGATCACCTGAATCCCTCTGAGCGGGAAAATGAAGCATGCATATGGCAATTCCTCAAAGTAGTCTTCAACATATTCCCAGTTAGAGAGATGTGAAAAATGTTGGTGGATCCATGTCCGAAAAAAGTTCAAATGAAATACCAGTAACAATCTAAATGATGTATTATGAAATTAATATAAGTAAGGGTGAAGTTTTCTTGCCGTAAATAGACAATTGCTTCCTATCATTGTCTAGTCTTCCATTGGCTACCTTCAATTAGCTTGGAATATAGGTACACCAAACAAGATGCTCCCCAATTGTACTCGTGAATACTCTCAAAACCAATGGAGTATCTAATTTAGACAATATCAACATAGGTCGCAGTTTTGTCCACAAAAATGGTTGTGCCAATCAAAATCATGGAATATGACCTAAATGCACATACATTATGATATGCAACCCGTGTATCATCACCCGCAACATCCACAACCGCATTCATGGGGTCAACATAATTTTTCACGAGTAAAAAAAAATTGGTGTGACATCCTCTAGTGTCATTTATATCCTATTGGGCTTTACCCGAATCAACTCCTAAATATGTCACTATCAGGTCAAGTGCCTCAGGCCTACTGGTTATAGAATGATATAATAATGTTCCTATAATCGAAATATGTAAGAGGCGTGATACATCATCAAGTTTGATGTTCATCTCATCGACTAGAAGATGAAATGACAACGTCTCTGCGTGTAATCTCTCGAACACGCGCATAAAATAAACCATGGTTAATATAACCATATTCACTCCTGCATAAACTCTTCATCCAGGATATATAGCTACAGGACATCTTAAAACCATGGTTAATCAAGATGCGAAAGCTTTGCTACCTACCTGCCACGATTGATACATTTCCACGTCTCATGGTGCTAGAAAAATAAATACATTATCGACAAACAATTCAATTATTATAACATAGATGTTTAACGCAGACAATACAATTTTTTATATTACCTTTCCCTCCCACACGTGCCTATCACCATGGTGTGCATATAGGGGTAGTAGTGAAAGGTCTGACGGGTCTCCTAGAAATCTATCAGGCACGACACCATCAGGTTCAACATTGGGTACAACAATATGTATCGGAGTAATAAGGCTTCGTGATGCTTCATAGATACTTGACCTTGACAAGACGATCGCTTATCAGCAAAGGACGATTCTCCAACCGTAGGCCGCAAGGGGTTTAACTTTATCCCTGTGCACTGAGACATGTTGGACCACTTTACCATGTATCAACCTTTCTTGGTTGTTAATCATTTTTCCTAAAATCAAATAATAAAATGCATATCATAATCAATGAAGAGGAAACAATATATTAGCAAATCAAAATTTGAAACACTCTACAAAACAAAGAAGTATGTATTTTGTTATCCAGACTAAGGTTTTTCAAAATATGGACCGGGCAGAACCAGAAAACAAAAATAGAAACAGAGCATTATGACCCTATGCCTCAAATATTCAAAAATCCTACCAAATCCAATTAGGACAATACAAATATAACAACTCTATTGCATATAACCTAATATAGCATAACTATAACGATTAAAGGAAATGCATACATCACAAATAAAAAAATTAACGAAATAAGGAACTTACCAAATATGAGAGATGAATGATCTTAGCTTGACTGAAGTGGAGTAGAAGTTGAGAGACATGTTAAGCTTGAATGTACTGGAGTAGAAGTTGTGAGAAAGATTGAAAAATCTTGGAACAGGAATAAACACTTGTGAGCTCTATGTAACTGGTTCAAATTTTATGAAATGAAAGAGAAGGAAGAGAGAAAGATCAGAATGTGAATACTTATATGAACGCGTCAGAGATTTCAATCTCCGTAAGGTATTATCCGGATTTTGAAATCTTGACTTTTTTAAAACTTTGTTTTTCCTTGATTCTGATATGGTTTGGGGTGGTGTGTTTGGGTGCATCCGGATTCCAAAATTCGGATTTTTTTTACCTTTGACTTGACTTAGTTTGAGGTGGTATTTGTTGTATATTTGACACATCTAAAGATTAAAATTTGAATTTTATGGATAATTTTAAAATTTCTCTAGGGTGTGTAAGAAAGGCATGGGATGTAATGAGAAACCCCATTGTTTTTAATCACGTGGGTTGGGTAAAAAATAAGACTAGTCATAGGGTCCGTTTGTTTTGACTTTTTTTTTTAAAATGATTTTTATAATGTTACATATTTTAGTATAAAAAAATTTACAAAGAAACTTTTCATAAAAGCTTCAAATAAAAATTTGGTTTCAATAGTTATTTTTAAAATGTTATTTTAGGTATTTCATCATTTTATCAAAACTTTTTTTGGATATCAAAATTTCAAAAAATCACTTAATTTTGAAGCTATTTCAAATACCTTTTCATAAAAATCATTTTTAAGATACAATTTTTAAAAAAAATTGTGATTTTGACTATGTTTTGATCTTCAATAATGTATATTTATGTTATAGAATAAACAATTCAATATTTTAATTTATAAAAGACAAATTTATGAAAACTTGTAATATTTAAAAAAATATTTTTGTGGAATCCATTTTCAAAAATAAAAATAAAAAATCTAAATTTTAAATATAAAAATCTCTAAAAATTTCATTCTGTCATTTTCCATCTAAATTAAATATTTAACCCCACAACTTCTTTTTAATCACCAACCAATATAATAGGTAGGTCTAACTTTACAATGCATGTATTTTTCATTCATATATTATTATAGGATCTTGGACACTGTATTTGTCATTTACATAGTAATATAGGATTTTGAAATCTTTAGGTTAGTTGTCATGACTATAATTACGATATTGGAAAGTGGTTTTCAAAACCATGTAGAGTATCCCCTAGATGGATCATTCTGGATCTATGTAGAGTATTTTCTGGAGGGAAACCATATAGAGTATGCTCCAAAAGGATCCTTACGGAATCAACCATGTAGATTACCCTCTGAATGGATCCTTCTAGAACCATGTAGATTGTTCTCTGAATGGATCCTTCTAGAACCATGTAGATCTGTAGTTTATGTAAGGGCTAGCATTTGAGCTTCAAGGTTCCTGGTATGAATATGGACAATCGTTTCGGGTTTAGAGGTATCTGTCTTAGGCTAGGTCTCGTGCTCGTGCTCAGCTACAAGCTCAACCTTAGGCACTTGCTCCGACTCCCGTACCTAAAGGATTTCCTAAGGACTCATCAAACATATCTATGTTTCTGCTCTATAACCACATTGTTGGTAGCATATGGAACAAAGTGGCTATGTTTCTGCTCTATAAGAACCACATTGTTGGTAGCATATGGAACAAAGTGGTAAATATTTAATTTAATTTTGATTTATCAACTACTAGTATATAATTATAATTAGAATTAGAATACATATTGATCACACACATGAGTGTAGAGTGTGTCAACTATGACCGAAAGATATCAAATATGCTGCAGCATAATGAGCTATGATTTTAGGATGTACAAACGACATATGGGTTATATGGGTTAAATGATATTGCATGGATCATATATATATATATATATATATATATATATATATATATATATATATATATATAGAGAGAGAGAGAGAGAGAGATCACATATTGTTGTCACCATTTTTTTTGAAAGATGAAATTTTGAGACACCGTTTTTTTTTAAAGATGAAATTTTGAGACAACGTCCTTTCATCTTGCTATTGATGAGATGACCCTTTATTCTGAACGAAGTTTCAGTCGATTTCATTTTACCATCAGAGGCCTAATATTGGATACGATTCATAAGTAAGATGCATTAGACATGGTGGTTGAACAATTGGGAGTTGATATGGAGGATGCCCAATTAGAAATTAATCAGATGCAAGGATATCACACAATGTTAAATGGATGGAGGATTTACCATACACAATAAATAGATTATTCAATGTTATTTATTTATTTTTGTTTATGAAACACTATCATTTAAATCTGTAATGATTATTTTAGTTTCAATTTATATTATAACATAGACAAAATACCCCTTTTGGTCCTTTAACTTTACCGTCGAGTCCATTTTGGTCCCTTAATTTTTAAAGAGGCCAATTTGATCCTTTGATTCTTCAAACAACGCCACGTTAGTTATTTCTGTTTGCTTCGTCAGTCAAAGTTAAAATTAGAGTACAGGTGGCGTAAACGTGTCGCTGAGGTGGATATGAGATTATATTAAAAAAGAAACTGAAAGACTTTTGTTCAAAAATAACACGAAAGGCATGTGAACCCCAAGAGACAAACTGAAGGCAATTCACGAAGGAGGATTCAAGCGATTTGTGAAAGGAGGAGAGTAGGCGAAATCAAAATCTTGTTTAAAGGTGAACTCAGTTTAAATTATAATTTAGTTTAAGTTTGAACATGTGTCCTTATGCAACGTGTTTTGAATATGTAATGTGTTTTGAAACTATGTTCTTATGCAGAATATGTTATCTGTTTTGAACCTATGCTTTAATGGAGAATATTAGTGGTATATACACCACATATTAGTAATGTATTTTGGCATAAATCAATTATGCATTGTTGTCTCTATTTTGGTATAATGTGTATTAGTATAAACCACAAATTGTTTAGGTATAATGTGTCAACTGATGTGAACCAAGCAAATTGTTTCAATTGATACAATGTGTTATAAACCAAACAATTAGTGTCAACTGATATAATGTGCTTTGTTATTCAACTGAGTTTGTAAACAATTAAAACTGATATAAATCATTCAAACTGATACTAACTGATATAAACCATTCAATTTGTAAAAATTAACTGATACAATAATGCCATACAAACTAATAGCCTTCAATACAAATATTAACTAGTTCAAATGTTCCAAGCTGATACAAGCAGATGCAACCTAACACAAAATGATTAACTTGTACAATTACACATTCTTAGAATATCCTAAATACCAACACAAAGAAAACAACACAAAACATAATCTTCCAATTTTTTTTCCAGTTCACCATCTTCTTCATTTGAATTTGAAGTTCCCTCAACTCTTGCTTATGTTCCTCATTTGTAACCCTAATATTTGCAACCTCCATTTTTCTGCATCATTTTCTTTTGCTAACTCCTCCAACCTACATGTTTGGTTCATCATAAATTGGTCATTCTCATCTACCACATTCTCATAGAACAAATCAAAAAATCCACACGCACCTTGCGTAGAACCTGTGTAAATTAAGCAAATGATTTATATCAGTTGACACTATGAAAAACAAAAATTTAAAAAGCTTTATTACCTTAAAATATAGACAACCCCAAAATTATTTTCCAAAATTTGTAACAGTTGGTGCCTTGCAAAGAGAAACCATGTCTCCACACCGACAACTGAGTTTTCATCATAGATTGGAGCTCATGTATACATTGGAATAATAAATTATATATCTCTTCTGTTTTGATAGGTTTGAACAACGCCCAAAACTCATGGTTGATGGAACATTTGATTTCAATGAGAAATTTCAGATCAGAATCAACCAATTTGTAATCCCTAATTTGATTTGAGGTGAAAACAAACCTGAAGGATACAAAACTCACGGTGGAAACAAAAAAAGATGAGTGTTAATTGTCAACTCACCTGGCACATGTACAAAAATAAACGTCGTTTGAGTAAAATAGACAGAAAGAACTTCTGTGGCGCTGTTTGAAGAATTAAATGATCAAATGGGCTTCTTAAAAAAATTAAGGGACCAAAATGAACTCAAAGATAAAATTAAAGGATGAAAAATAATATTTTGCCTATAATATAACTACATTTACTATTTGAATTTGTTAGATTATTATTATACTTTTTTATGTTAGTCACATTAAAAAAAACTAGTTAATATCATGTGATTTTGTTTGTAAAGTTTGGTAGTATTTATTGTTTGTGGAAGAATCTCTTTGTTAGGAGGTGTTCAGAGAGGATCTATTCAGAGCTATGTTACTTTAGTTTGAGTTAGGTGTGATTAGTTGTCCTTTGGATTGGTCCTTGTGGAACACCTCTCTAGTAAAAGGATCCTTTCAAAAATAATACAAACATTACCTAATCAACAACTATTCAAATTTAGCAACTTATATTTGGCAAAATATTTTTTTTGATAAAATTGATAAAATACATAAAAACAACTATACTAACTAAAACACACCAAATCAGAACATTATTGAAGTTATCTAAATCTATTGGTATTTATGCATTAGACGTTTTTTTATAATGTATCATTTTTTAATATCATTCAATTTGTCAAACGCATACATCCAATCCAAAAAAGAAAACTCTCGATCAATCTTTCTTGTAACATGCTCTCCATTCCATAGATGTTGGTGATAGATGACAACCTCGTTTTAAGTAAACCTCAACAAAATTCACCTTAATTGTTAGCCATATCATAAAAATAACCCAACATACAAATTATAAAAATCATTTGTAAGGCTACTTGGCAGAGGAAAACATGTTTCTGAAAGACCATATCTTATCAACACAACTAAAATTTGTAATATGCACTTGATACAAGACTTTCCATTTTAGGAAAACTCGTCCACTTTACCTGAAGTGCAGCAACACCAATTCGACTAGGAATCAAAGTGTTGTTGTTAATTTGAACACATTCATTAGTACCATATATCCACACATAACTGTTGTAATGAGAATACATGTGTATCATTCATTCATGTTAGCACTTTTAAACAAGTCATTATAGATTAAAATTTTGAGGTATTTATACTTAATAATAGCTAGGGTTTGCACAAGAATCAAGCCCTAGGGATTGTGGTGGTGCAATTAATTTGGAATCAAGGAATGAAACCCTAATTCTTGGTGCTTGAGACTTTGGTTTATGGAGGTTGCATCATGGTATTCAATTATGCATAAAGCTCTAGTTCTTGATCTTTGGTACTCATAGACTAAGTGGTTTGCCTCATGAGCTTGGACTTGATCATGAAATCCTAATCATGGGGACCATTTGGTTGGGATTTAATTGTGGAGACTTTTGCTTGGTTTGAGGTTTTTGATTATGTGGTTTGCATTTTGAAACCTTAATCATGGATGCTGGGTGTAACACCCCAAATAAAGTAAAAGAATTATTTAATTAAGTTGATAATATTATTTTATTAATTTAATTAAATAAATTGGATTATTATTAGTATTATTATTATTATTATTATTATTTGGAATAATAATAATTGGAAAATATATAAGTTGGGATAAGAGAAAAAGTTTCTCATTTTTGGAACAGAAGGGTTTTACGTGGAAGTTGAGAAGCTGCAGAGAAGGGAGAAGCTGTAGAGCAGAGGTTGAAGAACGGAAAGGATTGAAGCTCAAAGATTTGCCGGATTATCTCAGGTAAGGGGTCTGAATCTTATTAAACGATAATATGCGAGCAATTTCCTGTATATGTTGGATTGTTGATGGATTTTGAGGATGTTAGGGGAATTGGGAAAGTTGGGGTTTTGATGGAAAATCACGTTGGATGAAACTGTGTTTAGACTGTAATTGAATATATGTTTAGGTTAGTTATGAATTTCCGAACATATAGCTTTTTACGGAAGTTGAATCGGAGGTCCGGAAGTCCTCCAACGGCGGAAAATGCGGAGAACTCTGCATTCTGCCTTGTGTTAGCGCAGGTACTGCTGTTTTGTCTGCGTTAACCGGTTAACCCAGGGCGTTAACCGGTTAACACTGTTATATTTTGTGAAATGTGCTGTTTTGCCTGCGTTAACCGGTTAACCCAGGGCGTTAACCGGTTAACGCTGTTGCGTTTTGCCAGAAGAGGTATTTTTCCTGCGTTAACCGGTTAACCTATAGCGTTAACCGGTTAACACTGTTGCAGTGTGTAAAAATTGTTAGATTTTACGTTGTGAACCCAATTGTGAGTGGCCTATTGTAGTTAATTATGATGAGTAATTTTGTTGAGTTGTATGTCGTGCTATTAATGATGATAATACCATGACTATATGATGTTGTTGTTGCTATGTTGATTATGAGGCATGTTTGGTGTGCATGCATTCATGAAAGGCCGATGCCTAGTGATGAACGGACTGAGTTCCAATGATGTTGTTGACTCCGGGCTTGTTGAGAGGCTTGGTTCCTTACGGGGAACTCGGATTCTATGGTGATGAATCTGGGAGTGGTGATCCTGTAGTTGGTCACCAAATGGGTATACCGAGTCGTGTTGAGTCATGCATGGGTGTGTGCATTGCAAATGATGTGTTGCCTTGTTGATGTTCATGAGTTTGTTGATTATGATGATGATGATGAGCTGTGTTGGCATATGTGAATTATATAATTATGTTTATATTTCTGTCGTTATATTATTATTTAATAATGTAATTCTCACCCTTCTGCATGTGTTTATGTTCATCTATGATGAGCAATGTGCAGATAAAGTGGAGTAGCTATTGTTGAGGTTTGAAGAATAAGTGTAGAGTTATTCTACAGAGTCGAGTCAGATGCTCTGGTCATGTGACACCGGGGTTATGGGATTCGATAGATAATTACATTTTATTTACGTTGTTTATGAGGATTAAAATGTTGAGGTGTTTTGTTGAGACGATGTTGATACATTTTTATGAATTATTATATGATGAAAAACAATAATTATGTTGTTGTCCGCTGCGAAGTTTTAATAAATTAAATAATAATTTTTATGTTGTGATGCGATAATTGTTATGTTGTAAGAAATGTAAACTCTTCTACATGTTGTACTCTGATAATCTATTTAATTATGTCGTTTGGGTAGAAGGGTGTTACATTAGTGGTATCAGAGCATGGTCAGTCCAGTCGAGTCATAATGTGATGTTTTCCCTGTTGGTCGATTAGTGTAAATGACACTGTCGATATTTAACGGTTGTGGTGGTGTTGTGCAGAGTATGGCTGGAGAAAATGACCGTGCGATTGCTGAGGCTTTGGCTGCTATGGCGCAGGCTATGCAGGCGCAGCAGAATCCGCCGGTCGACGAGTTTAAGAATTTGGGAAGGTTCCTGAAGAATAACCCTCCTACATTCAAAGGGCGCTATGATCCAGATGGTGCTCAGATTTGGCTGAAGGAAATTGAGAAGATTTTCCGGGTGATGACGTGTACTGAAGCACAGAAGGTGCAGTTTGGTACGCATATGTTATCTGAAGAGGCTGAAAACTGGTGGGATAATACTCGACAGAGAATTGAAGTACCAGGCGCTGAGATGACTTGGGAAAGGTTCAAGACGGCCTTTCTGGAGAAATATTTTCCTGCTGATGTGCGCTGTAAGAAGGAGATGGAATTTCTAGAACTGAAGCAGGGTAACATGTCTGTTGCTGACTACGCTTCGAAGTTTGAAGAGCTGGTGCAGTATTGTCCTCACTATAATAATGCTGATGCTGAGGGATCCAAGTGTGTCAAGTTTGAGAACGGGTTGCGTCCCGAGATCAAACAAGGCATTGGTTACCAGGAGATTCGTAGGTTTCCTACATTGGTTAATAAGTGCAGGATATTTGAGGAAGATAGCAAGGCTAGGACTGCTCATTACAAGAGTCTTAGTGAGAAGAAGAATAAGGACCGTGGTAGTCCTTATGCATCTCCGAATGGTAAAGGTAAGCAGAAAGTGGTAGATGAGAAGAAGCCAAGTGGGGGAGGATCTTCCATAGCTGGTAAATGTTTCAAGTGTGGCGAGCCAGGCCACCGTGCTGATAGCTGTACCAAGAAAGTGCTGAGATGTTTCCGATGCGGTCAGACTGGTCACAGAGTTACGGAATGTAAGGATGCTGGTCCGACATGTTTTAATTGTGGCGAGAAAGGCCATATCAGTTCGCAGTGCTCGAAACCGAAGAAGGCGGCTACTGCAGCCCATACTACTGGTAGGGTGTTTGCTCTGAGTGGGGTTGGAGCTCCTAAAGAAGATAATCTGATTAAAGGTACTTGCTTGATTAATAATGTTGAATTGCTTGCTATTGTTGACACTGGTGCTACTCATTCGTTTATTTCATATGAGTGTGCAACTAGGATTGGTATGATTATGTCGTCCCTAGGCGGAAGTATGGTGATAGATACTCCTGCTAATGGTTCTGTGAAGACTTCTGTTGTCTGTCGAGGTTGTCATTTAACGATCTTTGAGAGAGAGTTCGTGGTTGATTTGGTGTGCTTACCCTTGCACCAAATTGATATTATTCTGGGAATGAATTGGCTAGAATTCTATGGCGTGTTTATCAACTGCTATAGGAAGACGGTGCGATTTTCTGAAGTTGGTGAGAATGATGAGGCAAGATTTCTATCTGCTAGGCAGGTGGGGGATTTTGTGAAGGATGAAGCTCAGGTATTCGCTTTATTTGCGTCTCTGCAAGCGGATAAGAAAGTGGTGAGTGTAGAATTGCCTGTTGTTGGTGAATTTCAAGATGTGTTTCCAGAGGATGTAAGCGACTTACCTCCAGAACGTGAAGTCGAATTTGCCATTGACTTAGTACCAGGTACGAGTCCAGTGTCGATGTCTCCTTATAGAATGTCGGCAACTGAATTAGTTGAATTGAAGAAGCAGCTTGAAGAATTGCTTGAGAAGAAGTTTGTGCGTCCAAGTGTTTCTCCTTGGGGTGCACCAGTATTGTTAGTGAAGAAGAAAGAAGGTACGATGAGGTTGTGTGTCGATTATCGGCAGTTGAATAAGGTGACTATCAAGAATCGGTATCCATTGCCGAGGATTGATGATTTGATGGACCAGTTGATTGGAGCTCATGTTTTCAGTAAGATCGATTTGCGATCGGGTTATCATCAGATCCGAGTGAAGTCAGATGATATTGCGAAGACTGCTTTCCGTACGAGGTATGGTCATTATGAATACACTGTGATGCCGTTCGGTGTGTCTAATGCTCCAGGTGTGTTTATGGAATATATGAATCGTATATTTCATCCGTACCTTGATAATTTTGTTGTGGTGTTCATAGATGACATATTGATATATTCTAAGACGGGAGAAGAGCATGCAGGACATCTGAGAATTGTTTTACAGGTGTTAAGAGAAAGGAAATTATATGCAAAGTTATCTAAATGTGAGTTCTGGTTGAAGGAAGTGAGTTTCCTTGGCCATGTGATTTCGAGTGGTGGAATTTCTGTTGATCCTGCTAAAGTGGATGCTGTATTACAGTGGGAGACTCCGAAGTCTGCTACTGAGATACGCAGTTTTCTGGGGTTAGCTGGTTATTATCGCAGATTTATTGAGGGCTTCTCTAAGTTGGCATTGCCGTTGACGCAGTTGACTAAGAAGGGTCAAGTGTATGTGTGGGATGCAGCTTGTGAAGCCAGTTTTGTTGAGTTGAAGAGGCGGTTGACCAGTGCTCCAGTGTTGATCTTGCCTAATCCTGGTGAGTCCTTTGTTGTTTATTGTGATGCATCTTTGATGGGTCTTGGTGGTGTTTTGATGCAGAATGGTAAAGTTGTAGCTTATGCTTCTAGACAGCTGAGAGTTCATGAGAGGACTTATCCTACGCATGATCTAGAACTTGCAGCTGTTGTATTTGTGTTGAAAATGTGGAGGCATTATCTGTATGGTTCCAGATTCGAAGTGTTCAGTGATCACAAGAGTCTGAAGTATCTGTTTGATCAGAAAGAGTTAAATATGAGACAGAGAAGGTGGTTAGAATTACTGAAGGATTTTGACTTTGAATTGAGTTATCATCCCGGTAAGGCTAATGTAGTTGCAGATGCGCTGAGTAGGAAGTCTCTACACATGTCTATGATGATGGTTCGGGAGCTTGAGTTAATTGAACAGTTCCGTGATATGAGTTTGGGTTGTGAAGTTTCCGCTGATAGTGTAAAGTTGGGTATGCTGAAGTTGACTAGTGGAATTCTGGAAGATATTCGGAATGGTCAGCAAGTTGATGTCGCTCTAGTTGATCATATTACTATGGTTAACCAGGGAAATGGTGGTAATTTTGAGATTGATGAGAATGGCATCCTACGATTTAAAGGTAGAGTGTGTGTTCCTGAGGTGTCTGAATTGAGAAAGAGTATTCTTGAAGAGGGCCATAGGAGCGGGTTGAGTATCCATCCAGGTGCAACTAAAATGTATCAAGATTTGAAGAAGTTGTTTTGGTGGGCTGGTATGAAAAGAGATGTTGCTAAGTTTGTGTATGCCTGTTTGACTTGTCAGAAGTCAAAGATTGAACATCAGAAACCGGCAGGTATGATGCAACCTTTGAAGATTCCTGAATGGAAGTGGGATAGCATTTCCATGGACTTTGTGACGGGATTGCCGAGGACGGTGAAAGGTAATGATTCCATTTGGGTGATTGTGGATCGATTGACTAAGTCGGCGCATTTCTTGCCGATGAAGATCAATCACTCTTTGGAGAAGTTGGCAGAGTTGTATATTGAGGAGATAGTGAGGCTGCATGGTATTCCATCCAGTATTGTGTCTGATAGAGATCCCAGATTTACTTCTAGATTTTGGGAGAGTTTGCAGAAAGCGTTGGGGACTAAGTTGAGGTTGAGTTCAGCTTATCATCCTCAGACTGATGGTCAGACTGAAAGAACTATCCAATCCTTAGAGGATTTGTTGAGAGCTTGTGTGTTGGAGCAGAGTGGTTCTTGGGATAGTTATTTACCGTTGGTGGAGTTTACTTATAATAATAGTTTTCATGCTAGTATCGGTATGGCTCCATATGAAGCATTGTATGGTAGGAGGTGTAGAACTCCATTGTGTTGGTATGAGTCAGGTGAGAGTGTTGTACTCGGACCTGAGATTGTGCAGCAGACGACTGAAAAGGTTAAGATGATTCGGGAGAAAATGAGGATTTCTCAGAGTCGTCAGAAGAGTTATCATGATGATAGGAGAAAGGCACTTGAGTTCCAAGAGGGAGATCATGTGTTCTTGAGAGTTACTCCGACGACAGGTGTGGGTAGAGCTTTAAAGTCTAAAAAGCTTACTCCGAGGTTTGTGGGTCCGTATCAGATTTTGAAGAGAGTTGGGGAAGTGGCGTATCGGATAGCTTTACCGCCGTCGCTTTCTAATCTGCATGATGTGTTTCATGTATCTCAGTTGAGAAAATATATTGCGGATCCTTCGCATGTTGTTCAGGTGGATGATATCCAGGTGAGGGATAATTTGACCGTTGAGGTGTTGCCAATTCGGATAGATGACCGAGAAGAGAAGACCCTGAGAGGTAAGAAGATTGCTCTGGTGAAAGTTGTTTGGGGAGGTCCAGCTGGTGAGAGCTTGACTTGGGAGCGTGAAGATCAGATGAAGGAGTCGTATCCGGCTCTATTTGCTTGAGGTATGTTTTCGAGGACGAAAACTTCTAAAGTGGGGGAGAGTTGTAACACCCCAAATAAAGTAAAAGAATTATTTAATTAAGTTGATAATATTATTTTATTAATTTAATTAAATAAATTGGATTATTATTAGTATTATTATTATTATTATTATTATTTGGAATAATAATAATTGGAAAATATATAAGTTGGGATAAGAGAAAAAGTTTCTCATTTTTGGAACAGAAGGGTTTTACGTGGAAGTTGAGAAGCTGCAGAGAAGGGAGAAGCTGTAGAGCAGAGGTTGAAGAACGGAAAGGATTGAAGCTCAAAGATTTGCCGGATTATCTCAGGTAAGGGGTCTGAATCTTATTAAACGATAATATGCGAGCAATTTCCTGTATATGTTGGATTGTTGATGGATTTTGAGGATGTTAGGGGAATTGGGAAAGTTGGGGTTTTGATGGAAAATCACGTTGGATGAAACTGTGTTTAGACTGTAATTGAATATATGTTTAGGTTAGTTATGAATTTCCGAACATATAGCTTTTTACGGAAGTTGAATCGGAGGTCCGGAAGTCCTCCAACGGCGGAAAATGCGGAGAACTCTGCATTCTGCCTTGTGTTAGCGCAGGTACTGCTGTTTTGTCTGCGTTAACCGGTTAACCCAGGGCGTTAACCGGTTAACACTGTTATATTTTGTGAAATGTGCTGTTTTGCCTGCGTTAACCGGTTAACCCAGGGCGTTAACCGGTTAACGCTGTTGCGTTTTGCCAGAAGAGGTATTTTTCCTGCGTTAACCGGTTAACCTATAGCGTTAACCGGTTAACACTGTTGCAGTGTGTAAAAATTGTTAGATTTTACGTTGTGAACCCAATTGTGAGTGGCCTATTGTAGTTAATTATGATGAGTAATTTTGTTGAGTTGTATGTCGTGCTATTAATGATGATAATACCATGACTATATGATGTTGTTGTTGCTATGTTGATTATGAGGCATGTTTGGTGTGCATGCATTCATGAAAGGCCGATGCCTAGTGATGAACGGACTGAGTTCCAATGATGTTGTTGACTCCGGGCTTGTTGAGAGGCTTGGTTCCTTACGGGGAACTCGGATTCTATGGTGATGAATCTGGGAGTGGTGATCCTGTAGTTGGTCACCAAATGGGTATACCGAGTCGTGTTGAGTCATGCATGGGTGTGTGCATTGCAAATGATGTGTTGCCTTGTTGATGTTCATGAGTTTGTTGATTATGATGATGATGATGAGCTGTGTTGGCATATGTGAATTATATAATTATGTTTATATTTCTGTCGTTATATTATTATTTAATAATGTAATTCTCACCCTTCTGCATGTGTTTATGTTCATCTATGATGAGCAATGTGCAGATAAAGTGGAGTAGCTATTGTTGAGGTTTGAAGAATAAGTGTAGAGTTATTCTACAGAGTCGAGTCAGATGCTCTGGTCATGTGACACCGGGGTTATGGGATTCGATAGATAATTACATTTTATTTACGTTGTTTATGAGGATTAAAATGTTGAGGTGTTTTGTTGAGACGATGTTGATACATTTTTATGAATTATTATATGATGAAAAACAATAATTATGTTGTTGTCCGCTGCGAAGTTTTAATAAATTAAATAATAATTTTTATGTTGTGATGCGATAATTGTTATGTTGTAAGAAATGTAAACTCTTCTACATGTTGTACTCTGATAATCTATTTAATTATGTCGTTTGGGTAGAAGGGTGTTACACTGGGCATTTGTGGATAATTTGGTTTGTCTATTGATCTTATAATTGACCATGGAACCCTAATTCATTGAATTGTGGTTCTTGATCATTATGGATGCATCATACCATTGTTATTTAGAGTCAAACATCATTCTTGATTATGTCAAGCAAAAGTCAACCTTAGGATTTATCATCTATTGGCCATGGATTATCATATGTTTATTTGCTTGATGATTCATTTGATCCAAGGCCTTGTTTTTCAAGTCTTATTGAAGCACTCGTTCAAGTCTTAGTCATGTTACATTCAAATTCATTGATTCATGCTTCATAGTGTATTCATTGATTCATGTTTCATAGTGAATTCTTGGTCCATTGGTTCTTGATTCATGGTGCATTCATAGTCCATTTGTCCAAGTTTCATAATTCTTATTCAAATTCCATTGGTTCAAGTATTTCAAAGTCTATGGTTCATTCATTTCAAAGCTATGATTCAAACATGAATTTTGGAGGGAAAGTTGTTTTTTTTGAAAATAAGGCATGTTTCATTGAATCATAAAGGAATTAGTTTCATCACAATTGTTCATTCATCCATACAAATTCCAAATTTTAAGATTCATACAAAAAATTACAAAAAATAAGAGTTTGACCTACAATTGACTTTTGATCAACTGTTGACTTTTTGGTCAACCAGTTGACCGAAGTCAACTGACCTAATTTCTAGACCTAACCTTAATTTCACTTTGATTCTTCATTCTTGTTCATCCTTTCATTTGATTTCATGGCCAAGCTTGCTTCATGTGCAAGCAAGTTTTGATTCTTCAAGTTATCACCATGGACTTTCATGAAGCTTCATTTCAAGAAACGTTGAGATCATGACCAACCAAATTCCAAGCATAGAACATCCCTGCAACATGACCGTCCAAGGTATCATTTAACGTAGCAATCCAAACCAGCCACCTTGACTCGTACCTGTTGCTTCAACCATCAGATGCTCAACATGCACAATTAGAATGTAATCTATCATCATCATTATGTTACCAAACCCACAATCAAGAGGAATATATATCATCACATTGCAAGGACCAATCCCACCATTCACACCAGGCCCAAACTTCATCCAATGATCAAGCTTGCACATTCGTTTTTCAACTTGTTCCAGACATGCAAGCATACAACAAATGTTATGTATCAGGACCTACATACTCCAATACCTCATCATCATATTGCAGAAATACAAGACAATTCCAAAACTAATGCACACATAACTAAATAATACAAAATACATGACGAATTCACATCCTAGAAAAACATCCTATACAATGCCACAACATAGCACAAGAGAAAAGGCATAAGTTCAAACACATATGCATCACGAACATACATTAGCCATGCCATGACAGTTCACTATGAAAATCAAAGAAACATTTCAAACATTCACCAATTCAAACACATCCACAAACAAGCTATCTTACCATCATTCAAACAAATCCAAATGGCTTTTCAACACAGTTCACTCATATCCATGTTCAATCCAAAAAGCATAAGTCCAAGCAATGTCCATACACTCAGTCAGTAAAATATGGATGTGCAAGTCAAGAAAATATTGAGCATCCAAGGTCACCTAAACAAGCTGCAAACTGGTTAAACATCAATTCAAACTCGAGACAAAAACTCAACCAAGTTAACCTAACAGTCAATAGCAGGAAATTCACTAACAAGCTTAATAGAAAATCAACTAACAGAATAGCAACAAGGCATTTTCATTTAACAGATCTTTCAAAAATCACTAATAAAATAAATAGCAGTACACTAGATTTAATAGAAGTTTCACTAAAAATCAACTTGCACAAGTCCTAACATAACTAACAGATCCAATTCCAAGCTCAACTAACTAACTAATAACTTCAATCAGATCTAACAAAAATCCTAACTAATTTCTCACGAATCTCATAAATTAACAGTGTAACTAACTCCAAACCGAATAGTGCAACTAAGATCTAACAAAGTTAAATTTGTTAACTCCTCCAACCTCTATATAATCATTCACCTTTCACATTCCGAGGGATTGATTCATTCGTTTTTTTGGAAAATCACACACATTCAAATTCATTCATTCATACTCTCTGGATTCTCTCAAAAATCCACACTTCTCAGAAACTCTCTCTCAATCCTTCACTCTCATTCATACGCACCACATAACAACAACAAGAACGCACAATCACTGCAAAATTAAAGAAGAAGAAGAAAAGCTGGAGTAGAAGGGATAAAGAGAAGAAGAAGCTCATAGTTGAGATTCCGTACCTGCAATCATCTCCATCTACATATTCGAATTTCTCTTAGCTCAGAATCCCCTCCTCTTCGGTAGGCAGGTATCAATTCTTCATCTTTAACCGCAATTCTCGTTACCATCATGTTGGGAAAGATCCGGGGAATCAAAACCCTAGCACTAGGGACTTTGATTCCTCCATTGGAGGATTTAATTTGTGTTTTTTCGGTTAGGGTTCTTGGGAAATCTGGCTCGGTTTGGGAATTTGAGCATAATTGAGATGAAATGGACATTGGATAAGGTTAACGATCATTGATACGGTTGAGATGGTACATGTTTCAGTTTAAACACCACTATCATTCTCTTTTGGTTTAAACACCACTATCCGGTATATGCACCACTTTCATTTACTTCATTGGTTTAAACACCGCCCCTTCGATTTAAACACTACTCTTATTACCCTTTGGTTTAAACACCATTTCCATTCTCCTTTAGTTTAAACACCAGCATCTTACTACCTTTTGGTTTAAACACCGCTCCAATTTCCTCCATTGGTTTAAACATCACTATCCGATTTAAACACCACTTTCATACTCCCCTTTGGTTTAAACATCACTATCCGGTTTAAACATCACTTTCCTATCCTTTTTTGGTTTAAACACCACTATTTGGTTTAAACACCACATCAACCTATTTTCCGTCATACTTATAGGCATGTTTGGTTTAAAAACTACCTCTATTCCTTTTCTTCTATTTAAACACCACTATTCGGTTTAAACACCACTTCAATCAGTTCTCTATCACTTTACACCACTCTTATGCTCATTCGATTTAAACACCACTTTTTCACTTCAACCAACTTTATATCACTTTCCTTTTTCTCTTTGGTTTAAACACCATTTATATCTCTTGTCTGGTTTAAACATCACTCATGTCATTCCTATTACCATCTTTTAATCTAAACACTTTTATCCCTTCTCGGTTTAAACATCGTTTCTATAAAAACATCATTTCACTTACGTCTTAGTTCTACGAACTACGGAGCTCTGATTTCCCTTATTGCACTATAAGTATACGTAGGCACCGGGGCCCCAATCCTCAGCGAGCACCCTAATTATTATTCTTTTTTTCCCGTTGCAAGTAATCTTTAGATAGTAACACTCATTCGAGCAAAGAATAATCAAAATGGTTCCCGTTTAGTAAAACAGATGTGAGGGATGCTAATACCTTCCCTTTGCATAACCAAGTTCCTTACCCATTTTCTCTTCCCCTGTGTTTTATCTATGTTTTCCATTTCATTTGAGAATAAATAAAGTTCAATGGCGACTCTATTATATCTTTGAGCGTGCAATGCGCTCGAGTATTTTTTGCGTAGCTTCAGCTGGCGACTCTGCTGGGGAGTCCTTGCTCTTGCAAGTAGGAGTCGATCCTAGTTTTGTTTGTGTCTTTGTGTGATTGGGTGTTTATCTTTATGCTTTACTTGCCTTATCTTTATGTTATTTATTGGATTTCTTTATTGCTTTAAATATTCATATTATGTATACTCTGGATATATGTATATCTTCTACTGTTGGGTTTGGGATGATCTTACATGAGAGAAGCTCTACACCCGAGCTTGAGTATACACACAGGATAGACCCGTGGATAGTCGTGTCGACCTGCGTTTCATGCGTTGGGTTGGCATAAGACATAACTCAAACTAGATTCACTTTGAGGTACTTTTGTCCCACGAGAATTCGCTATGGGAGGGTATTTTCATTTGGATCGATGACTCTGGAAGAACTCTTAGGGACCACCTTTGAAGACTAGTATACACCTGTGAGGGGGATATTAGGTTTTTGCAGGAAACCAAGACCCTACATACCTTGTTTCTCATGTATACGTCGAACCTTTGAACCTACATCAAGCAAAATATAGAGATTATCTATGTAGGTGTTTAATTGGCTGCATTATATGGTAAAACACTAGATGGGTACTAATGTCTTGACTGATGTCATGACATGTACGTGTGACTACATTGTAGTTACTGCAGGACTAGCTAACACAGGATTTATTGAATGTCAAACTAGATGCTGTGACATTCATACCTGTCAACAGATACTAAGGAATAGAACAACAGGAGTTCTGTTAGAACTTAGTATTTAAGTGCAGTCTGGTTATCAAGGAAGAACCAGACCTGGCACAAGGCCTACTGACTGAATGTCAAACTGGATGTTATGACATTCATCATTGAAAGCAGCTGCTGAAGACTAGACAGAGTGGTGATCTGTTATACTTCAGCATGTAACTTAGTTTGTTCTTCAAGAGAATAACAGAACTAACTTAAGGCCAAATGTGTAAATGTTAAGTTGGACACTTTGACATTTATTAATGTAAGCTGTTACTGTAGTATGGTCATTTTGATCATGTACAGGTCAGCAAAATTGTACAGTCTGTTTTCTGGAAAAACAGACTCAGCATATGGACCTTGATGTCAAGCTGAATGTCGTGACATTCGTGCCTGACAGCATATGCTAAATTGTAGGTTGTTCAGTTTTCTGTTTCAGCTTTTCTTGGGCTATTCTTCAGGAAGTCAACAGCTTAGAGAAAATCCAGGAAACCAACAACCAAGCTACAATTAAGGAACCTAACAAATAGCCTATTTGTTAGCACACTAATATGTGGAAATTAGTTAGAATCCTATGTGGCATTATTTGTGGAGGTCTTGAGATATTTTAGGAACTAAATGTGGAGATATTTTAGGAACTAAATATGGAGATATTTTAGGAACTAAATATGGAGATATTTTAGGAACTAAAAGATTGAAGACCTTGTTTGTAGCAGAAAGTTTCTGCTGATGTTGTAACAGCAAAGGAGAAGTTTGCTGCGATTTCTGAAGGCCCAAATCCACTTGGGTGATTAGGTTATAAATAGCTGATTGTAATCTAGTCTTTGTAAGCCTCTTAGAATGAATTTTTAAGGGTGTGTGTAAGGTAAACCTCCCAATCTGTGGGAAGGTTACCATGTGTCTCTCAGTGGTAAACCTGAGAGTGTTTGTCACTCAAAGCCTGTAGGCAAGAGTGATTATGTTCTTGAATGAAGCTGTGAAGCAAGTTCAAGGTGTTTGCACATTACATTGTATTTGTAGTGATAGGAATGGAAACTGGAGGTTTCTATCTAGGAGTTCCTAGGTATAGATTGCATTGGGTAGGGATTAAGTGATGAGTTGTAAACGGGGGAGTTTAACTCTGAATTGATACTACTAATAGTGGATCTTCTTCCTGGCTTGGTAGCCCCCAGATGTAGGTCATGTTGGACCGAACTGGGTTAACAATTACTTGTGTTTTTACCTTTTGCATGTTATAATTGTGCCAGTTATAAAATAAGGTAAACCTGTAATGCTGTAACAGATGATGTTCAAATCAACAGTAAGACATCATGCTGATAACTATGGAAGAAAACAACTGAAGTGAGTGCTAGGTTTGACTCCTGTTGAGTCTTTCTTCCTGAAGCACATAACCAGGGGTTCATACATTCTAGGGTGACATAGAATGAGATGTCGTGACATCTGTGAACCTGTGCATATTAGTACAGTGGTTAATAACTATCTTGCTGTATTAGTTACAATGTTAGATCAGATGTCATGTCGTGGTGGATAACATCTGAATTCTGACTACACCAGAATTTCAATTGGTATCAGAGCAGGCATCCTGTTCTGTCTCTGGATGAGATCCATGGGTGATACTTTCTGGTAGCTGGCAAGGAGTTATGTTAGTACTGAAGCTGGACCCTATGTAAGGTTCTGCAATTCCCTGAATGGTCCCTTGAAGTAGGTGGATGGACTGTTCATGACAGGAATGGTGTGTTCCTGTCTCTGGAGATTGGCAATTGGCCTGAGTGTGAGACAGCTGTGCCAGTACTTAATCACATTCAAACCTGGTATGGTCTTGGAGGCCAATCTGGTGAAGTGTGTGTTCACAGGTTGAGTTGTATTATGATTTCCGCTGCATAATACCTGGCAGAACTCAAACTCTGATGTAGTTTCCCCTCATGTGGATGAAAGGCTGCTGTGTTCAAGATCTCATCATAATCTACTGAAGATGTCAAAGATACTTGAGTCTCCTCAAGTCCACTCATCATGACGTTCTCACTTCAGGATGGTAAGAGTCACTTAATTACTGATTCTCTTACTCTCTTGAGTAGTGTATATGAAGACCTTGAAGACCTTCAAGGAAGGTTTGTTCCAAGGAGGTGGAACCAATGTTCTATGTGATGTTAGAACATGTTGTTCAACAAGTATGCAGCTACTGGTTGAAGAGCAGATGTGTTTGGGTCTCAAACAAAGGGATAATTCTGTTTGGAACCTACTCCTGACCTGGAAGAGGAGACATCTGTGTGTGATCAGTTGACAAGGGTAGGGTCAACTGTATGTGTGCTCAAGAAGGTCACCTTTAGAAGTCTGATCTCTAGAAGTTGAGCTGGTTGAGATGTGACATTGTGCAATCTCCTGCTGTGTGGCATATTCCTGCAGTTTGATCAGGGTTGGATAGTTGTTCCCTGAAGTACTAGTGTGTAGGAAGACAAGTCCCCTGAATGCTAGCAGTCAAGAATGGGGTAACTTGATGGCGATATCATTTAAGGGGGTTATAACCATGAATCTTGGTATTCAAACACCACGTTCAGAAGTGGCAGTTCTTACTAGGAGTGAGAATATGAAGATTCAGAGGTCGGTTGAGGCAATATGCTCTGGCAATGCATATCTACTATTGACTGGTGATATTTGTCTCACTAGTACTTATGGTCAGCTGAAGTCTGATTGGTGTGATTGGAGGAGTTAGTTGCCACTGGTAAGGGATAGTGTATGTCATGTTGAGACATATGTGTACAATGCATGGATAGTGGTGTGGAGTATCCATGATTGTTAAGTTGAAGGGGAGTTTTGGTTAACCTCCTCAAGTCTGGTCAGCCTAGGGTCTGGTTGGCTGTTGACCTGTGTCACATGGGTTCTGGTGGTTGTGTGACACATTTGCAAGGAAGAATTCATCTCTCTCATTCCTAAGGGTGAATTTAATCTGGGAAGACTTTCAAAATTGTCTAGGTGCTTGCAAGCAGAAGATGTTGACACAAGAAGAGTATTTTCAAAGTATTCTTATGGTGGAAGTATCTGAAGGGGTGATTGGGAAATGATTTAAGATCAATGTCTACTTGTGCCAAGTGCAAGTGTTTAATTGATTATCCTTGGAGCTCAAGATAACTGATGTTCTTAAAGATGTTGGAACATCACTTCTTCAAGACCCTGTGCAGAATCACAGGAAGGACAGTACATTGGCTTATGATCTATCTCTTTGGTGGCAGCAAAAGCATATGATCTCTGAAAAGGTTTCCTGGCAAGAAACATGTTCAGCCTTGGTATGTACAAGAAGAAGAAGACATCATAGTCTTGATGGTGGTTACTTGGATCAGTTTATTTCTGATCTAGGTAAGGAAGTGCATTAGCTTATGCACACTGTGAAGTCAAGAACAAGTGGCAGTAGTCTTGACATCATGGAAACAGCCTTGCCTTAGGATGTGGAATCCTTGGTAGAGCTGAAGGGTTAGTTTCTAACTGGTCCTTCTGAAGACTCATACATCAGAGTGTCTGATGTCTTTGGAGAAGAAGCAGGGATTCATCAAGGTGTGAGCTTGGATGACTTAACTGCAAACCTGCAGGATGGAGGTTGTTTACTCAAACTTGGTTTCACAATCAAGTCTATGAGAACATTGAACTCTTGTTCTGTGAAGGGAGGAAGTTCTTTCAAGTGGCAGAAGAAGGAGCTGAATTCAACAGCTGGATGTCAAAACACAATGTTGTGACATTTGGTTCAACATCAGATTCTTAGTTGGTGAAGTGGCACATCAACTTGAGATAGAAAGGTCTACAGGGTTGTAGATTGGATACTTCAAAAAGCTTGAAGTTCAAGTCTCACTTGGAAGGTCAGAATATCTTTGGGAGAAGTCTGATAAACTTGGGGAGGTCAAAAAGCAGCATTTGACCTTGTCATATGAGGATTCATGAAGGAGGTAATCAACCAGTGGCATTTGGTCTATCTCAGGAGTGAGTTCGAAGAATCAAGATAATCCATATGGCAGCTGATTATTCTTGAGGAAAGTCTGAGACAAATTACTTTTGAGCAGAAAAGTAGTAAGTTGAAGACTAAAGGAGGTGTTTTCTATTCATCCCTTGGAGCTTGTGGTAGGAGTTCTGAGCTATCTATGGAAGATTATCTCTTGTAATGGGATGAAAATGTATATGTCCCAATGTATGTCTGGGTTCTTCTTGATCAACCCGGTGACTCAGTGATATCTGAAGACTATCAGATGGTGTGCCTTGTCCTGTTATGAAGGATGTCCCAGCTGATGTTAGAACATCTTGTGAAGTGGTCTTCTGTTCTGGTTAGAAGAGAGATTGACACAGAGTGTGAATGTGTTCAGCTAAGAGGGTTGAACAGAGGGTGTGCTCTTGAAGACATGAAGATGCATCTTATGTTTTCCATTCATCAAGTGGTCTGGAGTCTCTTTGAATCAGGAAGTATGTGAAGGTCCAACTTTGGGATGTTGGATATGCCCATGTGTGATCTCCAAGCTTCAAGAGGAGAATGGGTTGTTCATGACAGGGGGAGTTCTGTCCTTGCACTGCAAGTAATCATCAAGCTTGTGGTCTATGTGTTCTTAGATAACAAGGTTTGGAAACCTGTTAGCTAGTGGGATAAAGTTGGTATGTGTCAAGGCTGAGTGAGCAGAAGAATGTCTGACCGGATGTCATGACAATATGGAAGCATATGCCAGTAGGACATTCTGGCTGGTACAGGTGCTGGAGTTACAGCAGCTGTTATTTGATGAATGCACAAATTTAGGGGGAGAAGAAGTACCCTTGTGCATGTGTGTATTACTAGTAGCCATAACTAGTAATTGTTTTTGCTCCTGCTGCTGACTAAACTACTATTATGTGGTTTAAACTGCTGATAGTTTGCCTTGTTAACAAAAAGGACAGAGTATTCACAAGATGTCATATATGATGTGCCTGCTGGAGTTAAAGAAAGTGTTCATGCAGAAGTGGATCAAGATGTCAGACTCAAAGTCTTGGAATCTGATATGGCTGTACCTACTGTAAAGCAAAAGTGGGTGATTACTTGATCAAAGCTGTGAAGCAAGATCAAGTGGATGTGAACTTGGTTGAAACTGTGAAGTAAAACCAAGTCTGGAACTCTGTCATTGTGCTCTGGCTATGTTGTTGACTTTGGCAACATTTTTGACAAAAAGGGGGAGTAATAACCACCACTACCCCTGACAAACAGAGTGGGTCTCTACAACAGACTCTCATGACAGATCTGAAGATTCCCCCCTGCAGCTGATGTTGAAGTTTAGGTGCAACTTCTAATATGTGTGTGCTGCTATGTGAAGTTTTTATTTAACTTCCATGTGTGTGAGTGTGCTGCCACTCTGAGTGTATTAGCTAGTATTATTTCCTGCTAGGTGTGTGATTCCGCTGCCATGAACTCTGTTATGGGGATCAAAGTGTTTTAGCCAAAAATTTGCCAAAGGGGGAGTTTGTAGGTGTTTAATTGGCTGCATTATATGGTAAAACACTAGATGGGTACTAATGTCTTGACTGATGTCATGACATGTACGTGTGACTACATTGTAGTTACTGCAGGACTAGCTAACACAGGATTTATTGAATGTCAAACTAGATGCTGTGACATTCATACCTGTCAACAGATACTAAGGAATAGAACAGCAGGAGTTCTGTTAGAACTTAGTATTTAAGTGCAGTCTGGTTATCAAGGAAGAACCAGACCTGGCACAAGGCCTACTGACTGAATGTCAAACTGGATGTTATGACATTCATCATTGAAAGCAGCTGCTGAAGACTAGACAGAGTGGTGATCTATTATACTTCAGCATGTAACTTAGTTTGTTCTTCAAGAGAATAACAGAACTAACTTAAGGCCAAATGTGTAAATGTTAAGTTGGACACTTTGACATTTATTAATGTAAGCTGTTACTGTAGTATGGTCATTTTGATCATGTACAGGTCAGCAAAATTGTACAGTCTGTTTTCTGGAAAAACAGACTCAGCATATGGACCTTGATGTCAAGCTGAATGTCGTGACATTCGTGCCTGACAGCATATGCTAAATTGTAGGTTGTTCAGTTTTCTGTTTCAGCTTTTCTTGGGCTATTCTTCAGGAAGTCAACAGCTTAGAGAAAATCCAGGAAACCAACAACCAAGCTACAATTAAGGAACCTAACAAATAGCCTATTTGTTAGCACACTAATATGTGGAAATTAGTTAGAATCCTATGTGGCATTATTTGTGGAGGTCTTGAGATATTTTAGGAACTAAATGTGGAGATATTTTAGGAACTAAATATGGAGATATTTTAGGAACTAAATATGGAGATATTTTAGGAACTAAAAGATTGAAGACCTTGTTTGTAGCAGAAAGTTTCTGCTGATGTTGTAACAGCAAAGGAGAAGTTTGCTGCGATTTCTGAAGGCCCAAATCCACTTGGGTGATTAGGTTATAAATAGCTGATTGTAATCTAGTCTTTGTAAGCCTCTTAGAATGAATTTTTAAGGGTGTGTGTAAGGTAAACCTCCCAATCTGTGGGAAGGTTACCATGTGTCTCTCAGTGGTAAACCTGAGAGTGTTTGTCACTCAAAGCCTGTAGGCAAGAGTGATTATGTTCTTGAATGAAGCTGTGAAGCAAGTTCAAGGTGTTTGCACATTACATTGTATTTGTAGTGATAGGAATGGAAACTGGAGGTTTCTATCTAGGAGTTCCTAGGTATAGATTGCATTGGGTAGGGATTAAGTGATGAGTTGTAAACGGGGGAGTTTAACTCTGAATTGATACTACTAATAGTGGATCTTCTTCCTGGCTTGGTAGCCCCCAGATGTAGGTCATGTTGGACCGAACTGGGTTAACAATTACTTGTGTTTTTACCTTTTGCATGTTATAATTGTGCCAGTTATAAAATAAGGTAAACCTGTAATGCTGTAACAGATGATGTTCAAATCAACAGTAAGACATCATGCTGATAACTATGGAAGAAAACAACTGAAGTGAGTGCTAGGTTTGACTCCTGTTGAGTCTTTCTTCCTGAAGCACATAACCAGGGGTTCATACATTCTAGGGTGACATAGAATGAGATGTCGTGACATCTGTGAACCTGTGCATATTAGTACAGTGGTTAATAACTATCTTGCTGTATTAGTTACAATGTTAGATCAGATGTCATGTCGTGGTGGATAACATCTGAATTCTGACTACACCAGAATTTCAATCTAGAATGCTCCGAACCTTTGAGTCTATGATGTTGCATATCATTACATCATACATCATCATTACATCATATTAAAATTGTTTCTTACACATGCATTTCCAGGGAATCAAGAGCTTAGTTTGTTGTTGAGTATTCAAAGAAAGAAGGAATTCTGGCAGAAGAGGCATTTGTAGTTACAAGTTTGTGGAGCCCCACTTGAACTCTTTGAGAGGATTAGGGACCCGTCTGGTTCTTGATAACAAGGAAGATTTCAAGAAGAACTATGGTAATCTCCTGGGTATCCTTAATATAGAAGTTAACACAATGACCATCTATACTTTTGTGCAGTTCTATGATCCTCCGATGAGGTGCTTTACTTTCCAAGATTATCAGTTGGCTCCAACTCTAGAATAATATTCACACATCTTAGGGGTTGGAATTAAGGATCAGGTTCCTTTTGTCAACATAAAGGAGTTTCAGAAATCTCATCATATAGCTGAAGCCCTCCATTTAGAGAAGAAGGAAGTGGAACTCAAACTCAAAGTCAAGGGTGGAACTCATGGTTTTAATTTAAAGTTTCTGGTAGACAAAGCCACTACTTTCACTAGCGCTGGAAGTTGGAAAGCTTTTAACGCTATTCTTGCTTTACTCATATATGGGATTGTGTTATTCCCTAACATGGAAGTTTTTGTGGATTTGGCCTCTATTCACGTTTTCATGACCAAGAATCTTGTTCCTACTCTGCTAGCTAATACCTATTATTCCATTCATGTGAAAAATCAGAAGAAGAAGGGAACTATTATGTGTTGTATTCCTATGCTGTATAGATGGTTCGTGTCTCATCTACCTAATAAGGGTCCTTTAGTTGAGAACAAAGGAAATCTTAAATGGTCTCAGAGGATCATGTCTTTGACTACTGAAGATATCTTGTGGTACTCCCGAAGTTATGACGTTGTCAAGATCATTCTTAATTGTGGTAGTTTCCCTAATGTTCCTCTCTTAGGTACAAAAGATGGAATTAATTATAATCCGAGATTGACATTATGTTAGTTGGGCTACCCAATGCTAGACAAACCAGACTCTGAGCAATTGGAAGATTTTGTCTTACATGAAGGGGTTGACGATCCAGAGTTGCTGAAGAAGATCATCAGAGCTTGGAGAGAGATTCATTGTCAAGGAAGGTCTGAGTCGGGAAAGAGGAATTGTATAGAGAAGAAGCCTACACACAGTGGGTCAAGGACGTTTTATTTCCATTTCCACCAGAACCTTCTATGAGCATCAAGCCTCATGAACTTACTGTTGTTCCTACCTCTAAAGTTTATAAACTTAAAGAGACTATCAAGGTGTTATAAAAGGAGAATGCTGATCTCCGATCTGACATTGGTAAGCTCACACTAGAGAAGGAAAACTTGAAGCTCAACCTCAATTATAAGAGGGAATAAGCACTCAAAGAGGTTGAAGAGGTTCAAGTAGAGCAGAACAAGAGAAGGAAAATGGGTGAAGCTTTGAAAGAAGTCTGTGATAGCCTCTCTGCCAAGAAGAAACAACTTTCTGAAACTCAATATCAAGCCAACAAGATGTATATCAATTGCAAAGACCAACTCAAAATACTTCAAGACTAGTTGAAAAGTTGCAAGAAGGAGTTGAAGGAAGAGCAATACCGTCTTAAACAACTGGAAGTTACTCTCTCTCAACACCAAAGCGAACTTGACAAAAGGTTTGAAGAAATTAGAGAGTTGAAGGATTAAGCGCACAAGAGCCTAGAAGATGACAATCAACTCAAGCAAGAGACCACTCATTGGGAGAGACACAACCGTCTTCTTCAAGTCTGGATCATAAGGAAGCATATATGCAAGACCTCCTGAGTGAGCCTAATCATACCTTACTGCATAACCTCCTCAAAGATGCGCAATACTGGAGGGAAAGGTATTCACGCCTGACCCAATTTGTTGACCATGCTATGGAAGATCTTCTGGGCTTATTGAAGGAAGCTTTTGCTACCGTGTTCGCGCACAATATTCCTTGGTCTGTTTTTCATTTTATCTCTATTTGTAGTGTGATATTTGAGAGGCTTAAGGTTGAGCTTATTATAGCCCATCGGGAGGGTTGTGATTTGTAATAAATTATACTCCTTTTTCTCGATTTGAATAAAAGAGTATTCTTTGTTAATGACTTTATCTTCTACCTTTACTTCTATTGCTTTATGTTTACTCATGACAACAAACAAAAACTCAAGGATTCCTTTGAAAATTTCCTTTTATTGAAAAAAAAATTATAATAAAAATAAAGAAAAGACAAAAAAGAAGGTCAAAATCAAAAAACTTTTCGTATGCACTCATTCATTCATTCATGCATCTTTATTCTAAAACAAAATCCTTACGCCATCTTCCTCCTTGTAGAAAAGAAGACGACTCACCACTAGTACTTCACCAGAGGAAACAAACAGAAGATCATGATTGAACAGGAAATGCTACCTACAAGGAAACCTTGGCCTAGTTCCAGGGAAAGATGGATCGGTTCTAAGGAAATATGGATGCTATCATGGAGTACCTTCGCACTCATAAGGTCACTACTGATGTCAATACTATTGATGTTGTTGCTACCGATGCTACTGTTATTTTCAATACTATTGCTGATACCACTCTTGCTATTGTTGAGATCCCCGTCGAGACTGTGATTCAACCTGTTGTTAACCAGTCGAGCGCTCAGCCTGGTCCAAGTAGGCATGCTACTGCCTACCCATGGGTAATGCCTCCGAATTATACTCCCCCGATGGCTAATGGAAATGCTTTTGTTCCATATCATCCATTTGATGTGCCTCCCGCCGATAAGAATTCTGCTTCCTATCCTTAGGGCAAGCCTACTCATCTCTCGTTTTAGGTGGTTGATGCTGAAAACCATGAGATTCCTCAAGGCCAGACTCGTCAGAATTCCGTGCCAGTCATCACTGAAACTCCTGATGAACCCGAATATAGAGGTCCTCGCATTCACTTTCAGATTCCTCCTCAAGTTGTTCAACCTATTGTTCAGAATCCTTATCAAGTTGTTCAAAATGTTTACTATGGGATGCCCACTTCCTACTTTGGGGCATCTGTTGCTATATGGTGCCACAAATGCCTACCAACGCTGCACTTTAACTTGTTCATTCTGGAGCACCCTATGCTCCTAATGTTCAACCAGGGGTTCAGTATTCTCAAGATGCTAATCATAGTTCTCATAAAGTTAATCCTGGTTTGATGTACCAAACACAAATGTTTCCCCAATTCATTCCTCCGCCAGTGCCTGCTCAGACAACTTCCCAAGCTGTTTAGTTTCCAAAGCATCAGACTTATCTCCAACGTGCCAATCAGAATGTTCCTGGTGTAAGTCAGAATAAGCTGTAAGATTATTAGTTGTTAGATGAAAGAATCAGAGCAATTAAAGGTTTCTCCGCCTACGACATGGAGGCAAAGGATCTGTGTTTGGTACAAAATGTCGTTCTTCCTAAAAAATTCAAGGTGCCAGATCTGCCAAGATATAAGGGGTTGAGTTGTCCAAAAATCCATGTTACTATGTACTATAGGAAGATGGTTTCCTATATTGATAACAATGATTTTCTCATCCATTTCTTTCAGAACAACCGGTATGGGGCTTCCCTTGATTGGTATATGGGTCTTGAGCGCAACAAAATTAGATCCTAGAAAGATTTGTCTGAAGCATTTTTGAGGCAATATAAATACAACATGGACATGGCTCCCACCAGGTTACAATTACAAAATCAAGCTCAAAGAATCAATGAAACATTTAAAGAATATGCACAAAGATGACGTGAAATGGCTTCGCGTGTTCGACCTGCACTGTCAGACACACAATTATTTGACATATTCATGGACAACCCTGTAGACCTTTCTATCTCAAGTTGATGTGCCACCTCACCAACTAAGAATCTGATGTTGAACCAAATGTCACAACATTGTGTTTTGACATCTAGCTGTTGAATTCAGCTCCTTCTTCTGCCACTTGAAAGAACTTCCTCCCTTCACAGAACTGAGTTCAATGTTCTCATAGACTTGATTGTGGAACCAAGTTTGAGTAAACAACCTCCATCCTGCAGGTTTGCAGTTAAGTCATCCAAGCTCACACCTTGATGAATCCCTGCTTCTTCTCCAAAGACATCAGACACTCTGATGTATGAGTCTTCAGAAGGACCAGTTAGAAACTAACCCTTCAGCTCTACCAAGGATTCCATATCCTAAGGCAAGGCTGTTTCCATGATGTCAAGACTGCTGCCACTAGTTCTTGACTCCACAGTGTCCATAAGCTAATGCACTTCCTTACCTAGATCAGAAATAAACTGATCCAAGCAACCACCATCAAGACTATGATGTCTTCTTCTTCTTGTACATACCAAGGCTTAATCATGTTTCTTGCCAGGAAACCTTTTCAGAGATCATATGCTTTTGCTGCCACCAAAGAGATAGATCATAAGCCAATGTACTATCCTTCCTGTGATTCTGCACAGGGTCTTGAAGAAGTGATGTTCCAACATCTTTAAGAACATCCGTTATCTTGAGCTCCAAGGATAATCAATTAAACACTTGTACTTGGCACAAGTAGACATTGATCTTAAATCCTTTCCCAATTTTCCTTTCAGATACTTCCACCATAAGAATACTTTGAAAGTACTCTTCTTGTGTCAACATCTTCTGCTTGCAAGCACCTAGACAATTTTGAAAGTCTTCCCAGATTAAATTCACCCTTAGGAATGAGAGAGATGAATTCTTCCTTGCAAATGTGTCACACAACTACCAGAACCCATGTGACACAGGTCAACAGCCAACCAGACCCTAGGCTGACCAGACTTGAGGAGGTTAACCAAAACTCCCCCTCAACTTAACAATCATGGAAACTCCACATCAATAACCATGCATTGTATAAAATTGTCTCAACCTGACATACACCATCCCTACCAGTGGCAACTAACTCTATGAGTTATACCTATACATACTCCAATCATGCCAATCATACTCCAGCTGACCATAAGTACTAGTGATACAAAACAGCACCAGTCAATGGTAAATATGCATTGCTAGAGCATACTACCTCAACTAACCTCTGAATCTTCATATTCTCACTCCTCGAAAGAACTGCCACTTCTGAAACGTGATGTTTGAATAACAAGATTCATGGTTCCACTCCTCTTAAATGGTATAGCAATCAGGTTATCCCATTATTGACTACTAACATCCAGGGGACTTGTCTTCCAACATAGTACTTCAGGGAACAACTATCCAACCCTGATCAATCAACAGGAATATGCCAAACAGCAGGAGATTGCACAAAGTCACATCTCAACCAGC
Organism: Lathyrus oleraceus; assembly: GCF_024323335.1. Classification (NCBI taxonomy): domain Eukaryota; kingdom Viridiplantae; phylum Streptophyta; class Magnoliopsida; order Fabales; family Fabaceae; genus Lathyrus; species Lathyrus oleraceus. The sequence goes on from NC_066583.1 coordinate 641,708,397, forward strand.
TCAACTTCTAGAGATCAAACTTCTAAAGGTGACCTTCTTGAGCACACACACAGTTGACCCTACCCTTGTCAACTTAGCACACACAGATGTCTCCTCTTCCAGGTCAGGAGTAGGTTCCAAACAGAAGTATCCCTTTGTTTGATACCTAAAACCATCTGCTCTTCAACCAGTAGCTGCATACTTGTTGAACAACATGTTCTAACATCGCATAGAACATTAGTTCCACCTCCTTGGAACAAACCTTCCTTGAAGGTCTTCAAGGACTTCATACACCCTACTCAAGTGAGTAAAAGAATCAGTGATTAAGTGATTCTTACCATCCTGAAGTGAGAACGTCATGATGAGTGGACTTGAGGAGACTCAAGTATCTTTGACATCTTCAGTAGATTATGATGAGGTCTTGAATACAGCAGCCTTTCATCCATATGAGGGGAAACACCATCAGAGTTTGAGTTTTGCCAGGTATTATGCAGCGGAAATCACAATACAACTCAACCTATGAACACACACTTCACCAGATCAGCCTCCAAGACCATACCAAGTTTGAATGTGATTCAATACTGGCACAGCTGTCCCACACACAGGCCAATTGCCACCCTCCAGAGACAGGTACACACCATTCCTGTCATGAACAGTCCATCCACCTACTTCAAGGGACCATTCAGGGAAATTACAGAACCTTTCACAGGTTCCAGTATCAGTACTAACATAACTCCTTGCAAGATACCAGAAAGTATCACCCATGGATCTCATCTAGAAGCAGAACATGATGCCTGCTCTGATACCAATTGAAATTCTGGTGTAGTCAGAATTCAGATGTTATACTCCAAGTCATGACATCTGATCTAACATTGTAACTAATACAGCAAGATAGTTATTAACCACTGTACTAATATGCACACGTTCACAAATGTCACGACATCTCATTCTATGTCACCCTAGAATGGATGAACATCTGGTTCTGTGCATCAGGAAGACAGACTCAACAAAGATCAATCCTAGCACTTACTTCTGTTGTTGTCTTGCACTGTCATCAGCATGATGTCTTACTGTTGATTTTGCACATCATCAGTTACATTGTTCCTGTGTGTTTGTCTTTTACTTGTGTTTCCTGAATGAAAGGTTGAACACTTTAATCTAATTTCCACTTATTAGATTGCTAACAACTAGGTTATTTGTTAGGTTCATTAATTGTAGGTTAGTAGTTGGTTTCCTGGATTTTAGCTCAGCTGTTGAATCCCTGAAGAATAGCCTGAGAAAAATACCTAAACAGAGAAACCAATCATCCTACACTTTAGCACATGCTGTTGAGAATGAATGTCACAACATTCAGTTCGACAGTCAGAACATATGTTGATTCAGTTATGTTCCTGGAACCATGCTGTGCTAAGGTTGCAGTACTGTAAAAGACCAACTAGTCTCTACTTCAGTATCAACCATCAGTATCAACTGTCCAACCATCCAGTTTAACAGTTTCACAATGATCCTTCGGCCAAGTCTGTTATCCTGGAAGAGAACAGACTTAAATAAATACTGAACAGAACGTAACATGCTTATTGTTCAGTATACACTGCCACTGATGAATGTTACAACATTCTGATTGACATTCAATCAGAAGGCTATATACCAGGTCTGTTATCATCTTGGTAAGCTGACTGGAATACCAGCTGAGTTATGACAGTAACAAAACACATGCAGAAGGAAAACAAACACAGGAAATTGTTAACCCAGATCAGTCCAACATGACCTACATCTGGGGGCTACCAAGCCAGGAAGAAGATCCACTATTAGCAGTATTAATTCAGAGTTAAACTCACCCGTTTACAACTCTTCACTTAATCCCTACCCAATGCAATCTATACCTAGGAACTCCTAGATAGAAACCTCCAGTTTCCATTCCTATCACTACAAATACAATGTAATGTTAACACACCTTGAACTTGCTTCACAGCTTCATTCAAGAACAAAATCACTCTTGCCTACAGGCTTTGAGTTACAAAACTCTCAGCTTTTACCACTAAGAAACATATGGTAACCTTCCCACAGCTTGGGAGGTTTACCTTGTAACACCCTTCTAAAATACCCCAAAATTTAATTAAAATAATAAACATATAATCAGAGTAATAGTGCACCAAGGGTGTCACACAAACATTCCACACCATTTAAACAATATAACAATCATGCTCTTTTATTTAATTTAAATATAAAGTATTTGCACAATTACGCAGCGGATAGAGATCAACTCAATCATGCAAAACATGTAACATCACATGTAATTTAGTTCAACCACAACAAACTATAATAATCAAAGTGTTCCCGCCCGATGTTACATCTATCAGAGCATGACCCACTAGGGAGACTACACTAGACTCCAAGCATTTGCTTCTACTCAACTCATTTCTCGTTACCTGAAAAATTGTTGTAAGGGTGAGTTCCTCAATCAATATAATAAGCATTATAAAACAACATGTAATGCCAAGTAATTAACACATCAATCACCCTAATTGCAATACACATTCAGTAATAGCTCATTGGCTTAAACATCATACTCAACATCAATATACAATACCAGTATAATCTCAAATCATACTTAACAACAACACAACACACGTATAATATTGGAACACATCCATTCATATGATACGCCATACATATTTTTATGCAATGAGACTCTACACATGCGGTACCGACTATTCTCGAACATATAGTTCAAGCTCACCGATCCCTCCAGATACGGCTACTAAGCTCACTAGTCCCACTCATTTGAGACCTAGTGACTCACTCACTAATTCCTCACCATGGGAATTAGCTACAGCCCCGAAGGCTAGACTATGCACACTAATCATCTAGTATGCAAACATCAACAACAACCCACAATGGTTCACTCACTAATTCCTCACTATGGGAATTAGCTACAGCCCCGAAGGCTATGCCATGCATGCTAATCATCTAGCAATGCAACATCAACAATAATTCAAGAATAAACATATGCTCACACTCTGAGCCATACAACAGTCCATTCACACATACATGCATAATATATACATTCACAGCATCATGTACATCATTATACATCATCAATCTTTCATCACATAAGCATGTCAGATTATGCCAAACAACAACCACAATATTAGTACATTTCAATATTGCATATACTGCTCAAAACAGCGGGAATTTATCCCTATTACACCATAGGCAACATAGGTCAACCCTCAATTAGGTACACCACGTTTAAAACAATAATTTTTCACTCTGCAACAGTGTTAACCGGTTAACGCCCTGGGTTAACCGGTTAACGCAGGCAAAACACATTTTCTGGCAAAACGCAACAGTGTTAACCGGTTAACGCCCTGGGTTAACCGGTTAACGCAGGCAAAACAGTACATTTTCACAATTCAAAACAGTGTTAACCGGTTAACACCCTGGGTTAACCGGTTAACGCAGACCAAACAACAATTCCTGCGCTAACACACGGCAGAATGCAGAATTCCGCCGTTGGAAGACTTCCGGACCTCCGATTCCGATTCCGTAAACAGCTATACGATCGGGAAAACATTACTCACACAAATACCGATTTAATTTCAACTTTCAACACAGTTCATCCAACAACATTTCAACATTTACAAATCCCAATTAGGGTCAAATTAACGGCTTATCACTACCCATGACATATTATCCCAAAATACCCATTAATCGACGATAAACCCCCCTTACCTTAACAATCCGGCGAATCTTTGAGCTTCAAGCCTTTCCGTTCTTCAACCTTTGCTCTTCAGCTCCTTTCTCCCCTTCTCTGCCCTTTTCCCTTTTCACGATTTCTCTGTTTTCACGTGAAAATGTTTTTACTCCCCCATAGGCTTTTTCCTTAATTCCAACTTATATATATTTTCCAAATAATAATTATTATTCCAAAATAATAATAATTCAAGAAATAATAATAATAATAAAATTTCCAATTATTTAATTAAATTAATAATTAAATTATTAACTCAATTCAAATAATTATTTTATTATTATCGGGGTGTTACAACTCTCCCCCACTAAAAGAGTTTTCGTCCTCGAAAACATACCTCAAGCGAACAACTCTGGATAAGATTCCTTCATCTTACTCTCCAGTTCCCAAGTCACGTTGCCACCTGCTGGTCCTCCCCAAGCTACCTTCACCAAGGCAATCTCTTTACCCCGCAACTGCTTCAACTCTCGATCCTCGATCCTCATAGGTGATGTTTCAACAGTCAGGTTATCTCTCACCTGTACATCATCTATTTGGACTACATGCGACGGATCATGAATGTACCTCCTCAACTGAGACACATGAAAAACTTCATGCAAATTCGCAAGCGACGGCGGTAAGGCGATACGATAGGCTACTTCTCCTATCCTCTCCAAAATCTGATAAGGACCAATAAATCGAGGTGTCAACTTCTTCGACTTCAAAGCTCGACCAACACCAGTTATCGGAGTGACGCGAAGAAACACATGATCTCCCTCTTGGAACTCAAGTGACTTCCTCCTCTTATCGTGATAACTCTTCTGACGACTCTGAGCAATTCTCATCTTCTCCTGAATCATCTTAATCTTTTCCGTAGTTTGTTGAACAATCTCCGGTCCAACCACAACACTCTCACCGGACTCATACCAACATAAAGGTGTCCGACACCTCCTACCATACAAAGCTTCAAACGGCGCCATACCAATGCTCGAATGAAAACTGTTGTTGTAGGTAAACTCAATCAAAGGTAAATAACAATCCCAAGCACCTCCTTTTTCCAAAACACAAGCTCTCAAAAGATCCTCTAATGACTGAATCGTCCTCTCAGTCTGACCATCAGTCTGCGGATGATATGCAGAACTCAATCTCAGCTTAGTTCCCAAAGCTCTCTGCAAACCTTCCCAGAACTTCGATGTAAATCTAGGATCTCTGTCCGAAACAATACTAGACGGAATACCATGCAAACTTACAATCTTCTCAATATACAACTCGGCTAGTCTCTCTAACGGATAATCCATTCTGATCGGAATGAAATGAGCCGATTTCGTCAATCTGTCCACGATCACCCAAATGGCTTCAAAATTCTTACTTGTCCTCGGTAAACCCGAAACAAAATCCATACTGATACTATCCCACTTCCACTCTGGAATAGCCAACGGTTGCATTAGTCCAGACGGCTTCTGATGCTCAATCTTTGACTTCTGACAAGTCAAACAAGAATAAACAAAACTCGCAATTTCTCTTTTCATTCCCGGCCACCAAAATAACTTCTTCAAATCATGATACATCTTCGTAGCTCCAGGATGAATACTTAAGCCACTACGATGTCCCTCCTCAAGAATACTCTTCTTAAGCTCAATAACATTCGGAATACACACCCGACTACCAAATTTCAAAACACCATTCTCATCAACTCTGAATTCACCACCTCGACCTTGATTCACTAAAGTCAACTTATCAACCAAATGCATATCGGATTTCTGACCCTCTCTGATCTCCTCCAGAATACCACTCGTTAACTTCAACATTCCCAATTTAACACTGTTGTGAGTACTCTCACACACCAAACTCAAGTCTCTAAACTGCTCAATTAAATCCAATTCCTTAACCATTAACATAGACATATGTAATGATTTCCGACTCAATGCATCAGCCACTACATTTGCTTTACCCGGATGGTAATTCAACCCAAAATCATAATCCTTCAGAAACTCTAACCATCTCCTCTGTCTCATATTCAGCTCTTTCTGATCAAACAAATACTTTAAACTCTTATGGTCACTGAAAACCTCAAATCTTGATCCATACAAGTAATGCCTCCACAACTTCAAAACAAACACTACAGCTGCCAACTCTAAATCGTGCGTCGGATAGTTCCTTTCATGAACCCTCAGCTGTCTCGAAGCATAAGCTATAACCTGCTTATTCTGCATCAACACACCACCCAAACCCAACAATGAAGCATCACAGTAAACTTCAAATGGTTCCGACGAACTCGGTAACGTCAAAATAGGAGCAGTAGTCAACCTTCTCTTTAACTCTTGGAAACCTTCTTCACATTTTGAGTCCCAAACAAACGCTTGCCCCTTTCTAGTCAACATCGTCAACGGTAACGCCAACTTAGAAAATCCCTCAATGTACTTCCTATAATAACCAGCCAAACCAAGGAAACTTCGAATCTCAGCAACAGACTTCGGAGCTTCCCACTTAGATACCGCTTCTATCTTAGAAGGATCAACAGCAACACCACCTCTTGAAATCACATGACCAAGAAAACTAACTTCTTCTAACCAAAATTCACACTTAGACAGTTTAGCAAATAACTGCTTTTCTCGCAGCACTCCTAAAACCACTCTCAAATGCTCAGCATGCTCTTCTTCAGATTTCGAATACACCAAAATGTCATCGATAAACACCACAACAAACTGATCCAAGTACGGATGGAAAATCCTATTCATGTACTCCATAAATACTCCAGGCGCATTAGTCACACCAAAAGGCATTACAGAATACTCATAATGTCCATACCTCGTTCTGAAAGCAGTCTTCTGAATATCCTCAGTTTTCACACGTATCTGATGATACCCAGATCTCAAATCTATCTTGCTGAACACACTCGCACCAACCAACTGATCCATCAAATCATCAATCCTCGGCAAAGGATACCGATTCTTGATCGTCACTTTATTCAGTTGCCTGTAGTCCACACACAACCTCATAGTACCTTCCTTCTTCTTAACCAACAACACTGGTGCACCCCACGGTGACACACTTGGACGAATAAACTTCTTATCCAACAAATCTTCCAACTGACTTTTCAATTCAGCTAACTCAACAGCAGACATACGGTACGGAGCCATCGATATCGGTCTAGTACCAGGTACCAATTCAATCGAGAACTCAACTTCACGCTCTGGCGGTAACTCATTCACTTCTTCCGGAAACACATCAGGAAAGTCACACACCACTGCTAGCTCACGAATCACCAGTTTATCTTTAGCCCCTAAAGTTGCCAACAGCATAAACAACTCTGCCCCATCTGCCACTTCCTCATTCACCTGCCTGGCTGATAGAAACAGACTCTGCCCTTCCTCAATCTCAGGAAATATCACCGTTTTATCAAAACAGTTGATATAAACTCGGTTAAACACCAACCAGTTCATACCCAAGATAACGTCAATCTGCACTAATGGAAGACACACAAGGTCTATTCCAAAATCTCTACCAAAAATATTCAAAGGACAACTCAAACAAACCGAAGTAGTAGTCACTGAACCCTTTGCAGGAGTATCAATCACCATACTTCCACGCATCTCAGATATCTCTAATTTAAGCTTCACAGCACAATCCACAGATATAAAAGAATGAGTAGCACCTGTGTCAATAATAGCTATAAGAGGAAAGCCATTAATATAACACGTACCTCTGATCAAACGATCATCTGCAGAAGTCTCAGAACCTGATAGAGCAAAAACCTTGCCTCCTGACTGATTCTCCTTCTTCGGCTTAGGACACTGGGGACTGATATGACCCAACTCTCCACAGTTGAAACAAGTTACAGTCTTCAATCGGCACTCTGCAGCCAAGTGACCACCTTTCCCACACTTGAAACACTTCATCTCAGCACTGGTACACTCATGAACACGATGTCCAGCCCGACCACATCTATAACACTTAGCAGGAGCACTAGAGTCTCCCCCACTAGGCCTCTCCATGCCACTCTGCTTCTGAAAACCTTTGCCAGCTGCATACGGTTTTCCACGATCCATCTGATTCTTACCCTTCCTATCAACCCTCTGCTGATAGCTCTCTGCTCTAGCCTTGGAATCCTGTTCAAAAATTCTGCAACAGTCAACCAAGTCAGAAAACACCCTGATCCTCTGATATCCAATAGCTTGTTTGATCTCAGGACGCAACCCGTTCTCAAACTTCACACATTTCGAAAATTCTCCAGCAGCCTCATTATAGGGAGTATAGTACTTTGACAGCTCGGTGAACTTCGCAGCATACTCAGTAACCGACCTGTTACCCTGCTTCAATTCCAAAAACTCTATCTCTTTCTTTCCTCTGACATCTTCTGGAAAATACTTTCTCAGGAACCTTTCCCTGAACACAGCCCAAGTGATCTCAGTATTCCCAGCAGATTCCAACTCAGTGCGGGTAGTAACCCACCAATCATCAGCTTCCTCTGACAGCATATGTGTACCGAACCTGACCTTCTGGTTATCAGCACACTCAGTTACTCTGAAGATCCTCTCGATCTCCTTCAACCACTTCTGAGCACCATCTGGATCGTATGCTCCCTTGAACATTGGAGGATTGTTCTTCTGGAACTCACTCAGTTGACGAGCAGCTCCCATTCCTACAACATTTGGATTCCCTCCAAGTACTCCAGCCAGCATACCCAGAGCCTCAGCAATCGCAGCATCATCTCTGCCTCTTCCAGCCATCTCTATTCTGAAAACCCAACAAACTAAAACAATAAGTACTGATAGGGTTACACAACACCTATCCCGTACGGGGAAAACAGAATAATTACGACTCGACACGACCGACTATGCTCTGATACCACTAATGTAACACCCTTCTAAAATACCCCAAAATTTAATTAAAATAATAAACATATAATCATAGTAATAGTGCACCAAGGGTGTCACACAAACATTCCACACCATTTAAACAATATAACAATCATGCTCTTTTATTTAATTTAAATATAAAGTATTTGCACAATTACGCAGCGGATAGAGATCAACTCAATCATGCAAAACATGTAACATCACATGTAATTTAGTTCAACCACAACAAACTATAATAATCAAAGTGTTCCCGCCCGATGTTACATCTATCAGAGCATGACCCACTAGGGAGACTACACTAGACTCCAAGCATTTGCTTCTACTCAACTCATTTCTCGTTACCTGAAAAATTGTTGTAAGGGTGAGTTCCTCAATCAATATAATAAGCATTATAAAACAACATGTAATGCCAAGTAATTAACACATCAATCACCCTAATTGCAATACACATTCAGTAATAGCTCATTGGCTTAAACATCATACTCAACATCAATATACAATACCAGTATAATCTCAAATCATACTTAACAACAACACAACACACGTATAATATTGGAACACATCCATTCATATGATACGCCATACATATTTTTATGCAATGAGACTCTACACATGCGGTACCGACTATTCTCGAACATATAGTTCAAGCTCACCGATCCCTTCAGATACGGCTACTAAGCTCACTAGTCCCACTCATTTGAGACCTAGTGACTCACTCACTAATTCCTCACCATGGGAATTAGCTACAGCCCCGAAGGCTAGACTATGCACACTAATCATCTAGTATGCAAACATCAACAACAACCCACAATGGTTCACTCACTAATTCCTCACTATGGGAATTAGCTACAGCCCCGAAGGCTATGCCATGCATGCTAATCATCTAGCAATGCAACATCAACAATAATTCAAGAATAAACATATGCTCACACTCTGAGCCATACAACAGTCCATTCACACATACATGCATAATATATACATTCACAGCATCATGTACATCATTATACATCATCAATCTTTCATCACATAAGCATGTCAGATTATGCCAAACAACAACCACAATATTAGTACATTTCAATATTGCATATACTGCTCAAAACAGCGGGAATTTATCCCTATTACACCATAGGCAACATAGGCCAACCCTCAATTAGGTACACCACGTTTAAAACAATAATTTTTCACTCTGCAACAGTGTTAACCGGTTAACGCCCTGGGTTAACCGGTTAACGCAGGCAAAACACATTTTCTGGCAAAACGCAACAGTGTTAACCGGTTAACGCCCTGGGTTAACCGGTTAACGCAGGCAAAACAGTACATTTTCACAATTCAAAACAGTGTTAACCGGTTAACACCCTGGGTTAACCGGTTAACGCAGACCAAACAACAATTCCTGCGCTAACACACGGCAGAATGCAGAATTCCGCCGTTGGAAGACTTCCGGACCTCCGATTCCGATTCCGTAAACAGCTATACGATCGGGAAAACATTACTCACACAAATACCGATTTAATTTCAACTTTCAACACAGTTCATCCAACAACATTTCAACATTTACAAATCCCAATTAGGGTCAAATTAACGGCTTATCACTACCCATGACATATTATCCCAAAATACCCATTAATCGACGATAAACCCCCTTACCTTAACAATCCGGCGAATCTTTGAGCTTCAAGCCTTTCCGTTCTTCAACCTTTGCTCTTCAGCTCCTTTCTCCCCTTCTCTGCCCTTTTCCCTTTTCACGATTTCTCTGTTTTCACGTGAAAATGTTTTTACTCCCCCATAGGCTTTTTCCTTAATTCCAACTTATATATATTTTCCAAATAATAATTATTATTCCAAAATAATAATAATTCAAGAAATAATAATAATAATAAAATTTCCAATTATTTAATTAAATTAATAATTAAATTATTAACTCAATTCAAATAATTATTTTATTATTATCGGGGTGTTACAACTCTCCCCCACTAAAAGAGTTTTCGTCCTCGAAAACATACCTCAAGCGAACAACTCTGGATAAGATTCCTTCATCTTACTCTCCAGTTCCCAAGTCACGTTGCCACCTGCTGGTCCTCCCCAAGCTACCTTCACCAAGGCAATCTCTTTACCCCGCAACTGCTTCAACTCTCGATCCTCGATCCTCATAGGTGATGTTTCAACAGTCAGGTTATCTCTCACCTGTACATCATCTATTTGGACTACATGCGACGGATCATGAATGTACCTCCTCAACTGAGACACATGAAAAACTTCATGCAAATTCGCAAGCGACGGCGGTAAGGCGATACGATAGGCTACTTCTCCTATCCTCTCCAAAATCTGATAAGGACCAATAAATCGAGGTGTCAACTTCTTCGACTTCAAAGCTCGACCAACACCAGTTATCGGAGTGACGCGAAGAAACACATGATCTCCCTCTTGGAACTCAAGTGACTTCCTCCTCTTATCGTGATAACTCTTCTGACGACTCTGAGCAATTCTCATCTTCTCCTGAATCATCTTAATCTTTTCCGTAGTTTGTTGAACAATCTCCGGTCCAACCACAACACTCTCACCGGACTCATACCAACATAAAGGTGTCCGACACCTCCTACCATACAAAGCTTCAAACGGCGCCATACCAATGCTCGAATGAAAACTGTTGTTGTAGGTAAACTCAATCAAAGGTAAATAACAATCCCAAGCACCTCCTTTTTCCAAAACACAAGCTCTCAAAAGATCCTCTAATGACTGAATCGTCCTCTCAGTCTGACCATCAGTCTGCGGATGATATGCAGAACTCAATCTCAGCTTAGTTCCCAAAGCTCTCTGCAAACCTTCCCAGAACTTCGATGTAAATCTAGGATCTCTGTCCGAAACAATACTAGACGGAATACCATGCAAACTTACAATCTTCTCAATATACAACTCGGCTAGTCTCTCTAACGGATAATCCATTCTGATCGGAATGAAATGAGCCGATTTCGTCAATCTGTCCACGATCACCCAAATGGCTTCAAAATTCTTACTTGTCCTCGGTAAACCCGAAACAAAATCCATACTGATACTATCCCACTTCCACTCTGGAATAGCCAACGGTTGCATTAGTCCAGACGGCTTCTGATGCTCAATCTTTGACTTCTGACAAGTCAAACAAGAATAAACAAAACTCGCAATTTCTCTTTTCATTCCCGGCCACCAAAATAACTTCTTCAAATCATGATACATCTTCGTAGCTCCAGGATGAATACTTAAGCCACTACGATGTCCCTCCTCAAGAATACTCTTCTTAAGCTCAATAACATTCGGAATACACACCCGACTACCAAATTTCAAAACACCATTCTCATCAACTCTGAATTCACCACCTCGACCTTGATTCACTAAAGTCAACTTATCAACCAAATGCATATCGGATTTCTGACCCTCTCTGATCTCCTCCAGAATACCACTCGTTAACTTCAACATTCCCAATTTAACACTGTTGTGAGTACTCTCACACACCAAACTCAAGTCTCTAAACTGCTCAATTAAATCCAATTCCTTAACCATTAACATAGACATATGTAATGATTTCCGACTCAATGCATCAGCCACTACATTTGCTTTACCCGGATGGTAATTCAACCCAAAATCATAATCCTTCAGAAACTCTAACCATCTCCTCTGTCTCATATTCAGCTCTTTCTGATCAAACAAATACTTTAAACTCTTATGGTCACTGAAAACCTCAAATCTTGATCCATACAAGTAATGCCTCCACAACCTGACCTTCTGGTTATCAGCACACTCAGTTACTCTGAAGATCCTCTCGATCTCCTTCAACCACTTCTGAGCACCATCTGGATCGTATGCTCCCTTGAACATTGGAGGATTGTTCTTCTGGAACTCACTCAGTTGACGAGCAGCTCCCATTCCTACAACATTTGGATTCCCTCCAAGTACTCCAGCCAGCATACCCAGAGCCTCAGCAATCGCAGCATCATCTCTGCCTCTTCCAGCCATCTCTATTCTGAAAACCCAACAAACTAAAACAATAAGTACTGATAGGGTTACACAACACCTATCCCGTACGGGGAAAACAGAATAATTACGACTCGACACGACCGACTATGCTCTGATACCACTAATGTAACACCCTTCTAAAATACCCCAAAATTTAATTAAAATAATAAACATATAATCAGAGTAATAGTGCACCAAGGGTGTCACACAAACATTCCACACCATTTAAACAATATAACAATCATGCTCTTTTATTTAATTTAAATATAAAGTATTTGCACAATTACGCAGCGGATAGAGATCAACTCAATCATGCAAAACATGTAACATCACATGTAATTTAGTTCAACCACAACAAACTATAATAATCAAAGTGTTCCCGCCCGATGTTACATCTATCAGAGCATGACCCACTAGGGAGACTACACTAGACTCCAAGCATTTGCTTCTACTCAACTCATTTCTCGTTACCTGAAAAATTGTTGTAAGGGTGAGTTCCTCAATCAATATAATAAGCATTATAAAACAACATGTAATGCCAAGTAATTAACACATCAATCACCCTAATTGCAATACACATTCAGTAATAGCTCATTGGCTTAAACATCATACTCAACATCAATATACAATACCAGTATAATCTCAAATCATACTTAACAACAACACAACACACGTATAATATTGGAACACATCCATTCATATGATACGCCATACATATTTTTATGCAATGAGACTCTACACATGCGGTACCGACTATTCTCGAACATATAGTTCAAGCTCACCGATCCCTCCAGATACGGCTACTAAGCTCACTAGTCCCACTCATTTGAGACCTAGTGACTCACTCACTAATTCCTCACCATGGGAATTAGCTACAGCCCCGAAGGCTAGACTATGCACACTAATCATCTAGTATGCAAACATCAACAACAACCCACAATGGTTCACTCACTAATTCCTCACTATGGGAATTAGCTACAGCCCCGAAGGCTATGCCATGCATGCTAATCATCTAGCAATGCAACATCAACAATAATTCAAGAATAAACATATGCTCACACTCTGAGCCATACAACAGTCCATTCACACATACATGCATAATATATACATTCACAGCATCATGTACATCATTATACATCATCAATCTTTCATCACATAAGCATGTCAGATTATGCCAAACAACAACCACAATATTAGTACATTTCAATATTGCATATACTGCTCAAAACAGCGGGAATTTATCCATATTACACCATAGGCAACATAGGCCAACCCTCAATTAGGTACACCACGTTTAAAACAATAATTTTTCACTCTGCAACAGTGTTAACCGGTTAACGCCCTGGGTTAACCGGTTAACGCAGGCAAAACACATTTTCTGGCAAAACGCAACAGTGTTAACCGGTTAACGCCCTGGGTTAACCGGTTAACGCAGGCAAAACAGTACATTTTCACAATTCAAAACAGTGTTAACCGGTTAACACCCTGGGTTAACCGGTTAACGCAGACCAAACAACAATTCCTGCGCTAACACACGGCAGAATGCAGAATTCCGCCGTTGGAAGACTTCCGGACCTCCGATTCCGATTCCGTAAACAGCTATACGATCGGGAAAACAATATTACTCACACAAATACCGATTTAATTTCAACTTTCAACACAGTTCATCCAACAACATTTCAACATTTACAAATCCCAATTAGGGTCAAATTAACGGCTTATCACTACCCATGACATATTATCCCAAAATACCCATTAATCGACGATAAACCCCCCTTACCTTAACAATCCGGCGAATCTTTGAGCTTCAAGCCTTTCCGTTCTTCAACCTTTGCTCTTCAGCTCCTTTCTCCCCTTCTCTGCCCTTTTCCCTTTTCACGATTTCTCTGTTTTCACGTGAAAATGTTTTTACTCCCCCATGGGCTTTTTCCTTAATTCCAACTTATATATATTTCCAAATAATAATTATTATTCCAAAATAATAATAATTCAAGAAATAATAATAATAATAAAATTTCCAATTATTTAATTAAATTAATAATTAAATTATTAACTCAATTCAAATAATTATTTTATTATTATCGGGGTGTTACATACCTCACACACACCCCTAAATTTTCATTCTAAGAGGTTTACAAATATTAGGTTACAATCAGCTATTTATAACCTAATCACCCAACTGGATTTGGGCCTTCAGAAATCGCAGCAGACTTGTTCTTTGCTGTTACAACTTCAGCAGAAAAATTCTGCTACAAACAAGGTCTTCAATCCTAGAATCTCTCCATATATATCTCCATATTTTGAGCCTATATATCTTCTGATTGAGTCTTCAAGACCTCCACATGGGAGTTAGGATATTCACCAGATATCCTTGCTGATCCCAGAATATATACTGAATTAATTAATTCAGTTTTCTACACATGTGCGATGTCACAAACCTGATGTCGTGACATCGTACATGACATGTTGGTCCAGATGTTGAATTTCTTCAACCCAACATATTAAAACAACAGAGATGATCACATTATTTGTTTTCTAAAATTAATGCCAATCCTAAGGAATCAACAATCCATCCCACACTACCACATCAAAGATGAAAGCCACCAACTCAAGATCCTCTATCATCGATCAACACCAATTCTAATTTTATAACATAACAATAATCATCTGACTCCATTCACACATAACAATTTAACCTCACCTTATTTATTTAGTCACATATAACACTTCAACTCTCATCCCACTTAATTTATTTGTTTCATATATTGATCAAAAAAGTTGAAAATAAATTGTGTTATCTTGTAAATCTAAAAGTGAGGACCATTGCATGTCATCTTAGATCTTATGTTCATGTCATCAAAAATATATCATATTACCAATTTTTAGTTAAAAAAAACGGAGGGAGAGATCGAAACCGAGGGTTTTAAAATGGAAAGACAAATTTCATAATTGGGTAAAATAGGTTTAGGACCAAGTTTGTAACTATATATACACCATATTTCTACGCCTACACTATTTACAATAAAATTTTAATTTTTTATCA